>NC_084738.1:73375714-73383214 GCF_033978785.1 Entelurus aequoreus | reverse complement strand
TCACACACAAGCAAACAAGCCGCAGGATCGCTTGTATCGCACATGATATCACACACAAGAAAACAAGCCGCAGGATCACTTATATCGCACATGATATCACACACAAGTAAACACGCCGCAGGACCGCTTGTATCGGACATGATATCACACACAAGTAAAAACGTTGCAGGACTGCTTGTATCGAACATGATATCACACACAAGTAAACAAGCTGCAGGACTGCTTGTATCGCACATGATATCACACACAAGTAAACACGCTGCAGGACTGCTTGTATCAGACATGATATCACACACAAGTAAACACCCCGCAGGGCCGCTTGTATCGGACATGATATCACACACAAGTAAACACGCTGCAGGACTGCTTGTATCGCACACGATATCACACACAAGTGAACACGCAAGTGAACACGCCGCAGGACCTCTTGTATCAGACATGATATCACACACAAGTAAACACGCCGCAGGACCGCTTGTATCGGACATGATATCACACACAAGTAAACACGCCGCAGGACCGCTTGTATCAGACATGATATCACACACAAGTAAACACGCCGCAGGAATGCTTGTATCGGACATGATATCACACACAAGTAAACACGCCGCAGGACTGCTTGTATCGCACATGATATCACACACAAGTAAACACGCCGCAGGACCGCTTGTATCGCACATGATACCACACACAAGTAAACACGCCGCAGGACCTCTTGTATCGGACATGATATCACACACAAGTAAACACGCCGCAGTACTGCTTGTATTGGACATGATATCACACACAAGTAAACACGCCGCAGGACCGCTTGCATCGGACATGATATCACACACAAGTAAACACGCCGCAGTACTGCTTGTATCGGACATGATATCACACACAAGTAAACACGCCGCAGGTCTGCTTGTATCGGACATGATATCACACACAAGTAAACACGCCGCAGGACTGCTTGTATTGGACATGATATCACACACAAGTAATCACACCGCAGGACCGCTTGTATCGGACATGATATCAAACAAGTAAAAACGCCGCAGGACCGCTTGTATCGCACATGATATCACACACAAGTAAACACACCGTAGGACCTCTTGTATCGCACATTATATCACACACAAATAAACACACCGCAGGACCTCTTGTATCGGACATGATATCACACACAAGTAAACACACCGTAAGACCTCTTGTATCGCACATTATATCACACACAAATAAACACACCGCAGGACCTCTTGTATCAGACATGATATCACACACAAGTAAACACGCCGCAGGGCCGCTAGTATCGCACATGATATCACACACAAGTAAACACGCCGCAGGAATGCTTGTATCGCACAGCACATGATATCACACACAAGTAAACACGCCGCAAGACCGCTTGTATCACACATGATATCACACATACGTAAACACACCGCAGGACCGCTTGTATCGCACATGATATCACACATAAGTTAACACGCCACAAGACTGCTTGTATTGGTAATGATATCACACACAAGTAGACACGCCGCAGGACTGCTTGTATCGGACATGATATCACACACAAGTAAACACGCCGCAGGACTGCTTGTATCGGACATGATATCACACACAAGTAAACACGCTGCAGGACTGCTTGTATCGGACATGATATCCCACACAAGTAAACACGCCGCAAGACTGCTTCTATCGGACATGATATCACACACAAGTAAACACGCCGTAGGACCGCTTGTATCGCACATGATATCACACACAAGTAAACACGCCGCAGGAATGCTTGTATCGGACATGATATCACACCCAAGTAAACACGCCGCAGGAATGCTTGTATCGGACATGATATCACACACAAGTAAACACGCCACAGGAATGCTTGTATCAAACATGATATCACACACAAGTGAACACGCCGCAGGAATGCTTGTATCGGACATAATATCACACACAAGTAAACACGCCACAGGAATGCTTGTATCGGACATGATATCACACACAAGTAAACACGCTGCAGGACCGCTTGTATCGGACATGATATCACACACAAGTAAACACGCCGCAGGAATGCTAGTATCGGACATGATATCACACACAAGTAAACACGCCACAGGAATGCTTGTATCGGACATGATATCACACACAAGTAAACAAGCTGCAGGGCCGCTTGTATTGGACATGATATCACACACAAGTAAACACGCCGCAGGACTGCTTGTATCGGACATGATATCACACACAAGTAAACACGCCGCAGGAATGCTTGTATCGGACATGATATCACACACAAGTAAACACGCCGCAGGTCCGCATGTATCACACATGATATCACACACAAGTAAACACGCTGCAGGAATGCTTGTATCGGACATGATATCACACACAAGTAAACGCGCCGCAGGACTGCTTGTATCGGACATGATATCACACACAAGTAAACACGCCGCAGGACTGCTTGTATCGCACATGATATCACACACAAGTAAACACGCCACAGGATCGCTTGTATCGCACATGATATCACACACAAGTAAACAAGCCGCAGGATCACTTGTATCGCACATGATATCACACACAAGTAAACACGTCGCAGGACTGCTTGTATCGCACATGATATCAAACACAAGTAAACACGCCTCAGGAAGGCTTGTATCACACATGATATCACACACAAGTAAACACGCCACAGGACTGATTGTATCGCACATGATATCACACACAAGTAAACACACGCCGCAGGACTGTTTGTATCGGACATGATATCACACACAAGCAAACAAGCCGCAGGATCGCTTGTATTGCACATGATATCACACATGATATCACACACAAGAAAACAAGCCGCAGGATCACTTATATCGCACATGATATCACACACAAGTAAACACGCCGCAGGATCACTTATATTGCACATGATATCACACACAAGTAAACACGCCGCATGGCCGCTTGTATTGTACATGATATCACACACAAGTAAACACGCCGCAGGAATGCTTGTATCGGACATGATATCACACACAAGTAAACACGCCGCAGGAATGCTTGTATCGGACATGATATCACACACAAGTAAACACGCCGCAGGAATGCTTGTATCGGACATGATATCACACACAAGTAAACACGCCGCAGGACCTCTTGTATCGGACATGATATCACACACAAGTAAACAAGCCGCAGGACCGCTTGTATCGGACATGATATCACACACGAGTAAACACGCTGCAGGAATTCTTGTATCGGACATGATATCACACACAAGTAAACACGCCGCAGGAATGCTTGTATCGGACATGATATCACACACAAGTAAACACGCCGCAGGACCTCTTGTATCGGACATTATATCACACACAAGTAAACAAGCCGCAGGACCGCTTGTATCGGACATGATATCACACACGAGTAAACACGCTGCAGGACTGCTTGTATCGCACATGATATCACACACAAGTAAACACGCCACAGGAATGCTTGTATTGGACATGATATCACACACAAGTAAACAAGCCGCAGGACCGCTTGTATCGGACATGATATCACACACGAGTAAACATGCCGCAGGACTGCTTGTATCGCACATGATACATTCTTGCTTGATGTACAGCTTAAGTTGTTCCTTCTCATATTTTAGCCTTCACACATTTTCAATGTCTGGACTACACTACAATACTACAATACTTCTCATATTTATGGATTACACTCTTTTACTATGAATGACGGCATCGTTTTGCTGAAATAAGCAGGGGCGTCCACGACAACGTTGCTTGGATGGCAACATATGTTGCTCCAAAAGGTGTATGTGCCTTCCAGCATTAATGGTGCCTTCACTTTGCATCAGTCCATCTTAGATGAGCTCGGGCCCAGCGAAGCCGGCGGGGTTTCTGGGTGTTGTTGATAAATGGCTGTGGCTTTGCATAGTAGAGTTTTTAACTTGCACTTACAGATGTAGCGACCGACTGTAGTTACTGACAGTGGCTTTCTGAAGTGTTCCTGAGCCCATGCGGTGATATCCTTTACACACCGATGTGGCTTGTTGATGCAGTACAGCCTAAAGGAATATAATGGCTTCTCACTCTTTTTTGCCACTTGTGCCAGCTTTTTCGAAACATGTTGCAGGCATCAAATTTCAAATGAGCTAATAAAAGACTGCCTCGCTCTTGTTTATGCATGCGTGTGCGTGTGTGTGTGCGTGTGTGTGTGTGTGGGGGGGTGCGTGTGCGTGTGTGTGTGTGTGTGTGTGTGTGTGTGTGTGTGTGTGTGTGTGTGTGTGTGTGTGTGTGTGTGTGTGTGCGTGCGTGCGTGCGTGCGTGTGTGTGTGTGTGTGTGTGTGTGTGTGTGTGTGTGTGTCCATGCGAGGATTAGCCGAGCAAGGTGAGGCTCAGGCAGAATTTGAAGAAGGTGCAGGGAGGAGCAAATCTTCTAAGAAGGTTCATTATCTCAGCTCCCTTTTACCTTCCTGCCAAAAAGCATTACAAAAAAAACCCCCAACAAAAACATTAGTGCAGGCTGGGATGACACCGGCGGCGTTTAACGATGTGAACGTGAAGGAGCTTGAAATCAAAGATGTTTTGTAGGAAGTCTCAGCAGATTGATGACTAACTTGTTCTTCTTTTTACTTCCTGTCTTCCATCATTGGACATCACACTGATGTTTGTTTATATATTGTATATTTACATACTACACATTTATATTTATATACTACACATTTATATTTATATATTGTACATTTATATTTATATACTACACATTTATATTTATATATTGTACATTTATATTTATATACTACACATTTATATTTATATATTGAACATTTATATTTATATACTACACATTTATATTTATATACTACACATTTATATTTATATATTGTACATTTATATTTATATACTACACATTTATATTTATATATTGTACATTTATATTTATATACTACACATTTATATTTATATATTGTACATTTATATTTATATACTACACATTTATATTTATATATTGAACATTTATATTTATATACTACACATTTATATTTATATACTACACATTTATATTTATATATTGTACATTTATATGTATATACTACACATTTATATTTATATATTGTACATTTATATTTATATACTACACATTTATATTTATATATTGTATATTTATATTTATATACTGTACATTTATATTTATATATTGTACATTTATATTTATATACTACACATTTATATTTATATATTGTACATTTATATTTATATACTACACATTTATATTTATATATTGTACATTTATATTTATATACTACACATTTATATTTATATATTGTACATTTATATTTATATATTGTACATTTATATTTATATACTACACATTTATATTTATATATTGTACATTTATATTTATATATTGTACATTTATATTTATATACTACACATTTATATACTACACATTTATATTTACATACTACACATTTATATTTATATACTACACATTTATATTTACATACTACACATTTATATTTATATACTGCACATTTATATTTATATATTGTACATTTATATTTATATATTGTACATTCATATTTATATATTGTATTTTGTATAATTGCAGCAAGAGTGCGCAGCCATTGTTTGCTTGGACTTTTACCATGGAGGATTACATATCTAAAATAAAACAGTTTTCTAAACTGGACTTTCAATGGAAGCAGGAGGTAATACTTAAAAGGAAGATCTCCATCGAGACAGAGAGACTTTTAAAACTGAAGAAAGATAAGGAAGACTTCTATATCGATGCTTTTCTTCAAAAGGAGCTGGCATGGACTCATTTATACCTAAAGGTAAGACAATAATAATGTTTTTTTTTTATATTAAATGTGCTTTTCATGATAAGGTAAGCGCCGGAGTGAGAAGAGGTTTTAAAATAATTAGCGCATGCTTGGCCATCCCGCAGGCTTCTGGTAAGCGCAGGAGTGACAGGAGGTTTTAAATTAATTAGCGCCCCTGCGGCTAATCAAGGAAATACGGTATTTGTTTACAGGTTTTTTTTACGGGCCATGGACCGGGTGAACACCTGGACCCAAGTTCCCGTGCTCCCGTGACTCGGCCGCATCAGCACGCCAGGGACTCGCCGCTCGCTCTCGTCAGCGTACAAGTCCAAGGACGCCGCCTGATTGGCGACGGCCAATAATAGACAAACGTGCCCTGAAACGAGTGAACAAATGTGCTACTGGCGGACGGCGCCGCGCGGAATGTTAATGGCGGCGCTGGTGGTGTCATTGTGCAGTCCTGGGCGCTCGCTTTGGACGCGCTTGGTGGAGCACACACACACACACACACACACATACAGTGTGTGTGTGTGTGTGTGTGTGTGTGTGTGTGTGTGTGTGTGTGTGTGTGTGTGTGTGTGTGTGTGCTTCTATTTCTCCCCTTCTTGAGACATGAAGAAGGAAAAGCATCATCCATATGAGGAGGTGTGAACAAGTGATGACATAAATTAATAACATTGCATCTAATAGAGAGACAAATACTAGAGTCCGTGAACATTGCTCCAAAGTCAGGATTTTTTTTGATGATTTAATGTGCATACAAAAGTAAAAAAAAAGTACAAAAGTATCTTCCACATGAGGAGGTGTGAACAAGTGATGACATAAATCATGGTTCCAATAACATTGCATCTAATAGAGAGACAAATACTAGAGTCCGTGAACATTGCTCCAAAGTCAGGATTTTTTTTGATGATTTAATGTGCACACAAAAGTAAAAAAAAAAGTACAAAAGTATCTTCCACATGAGGAGGTGTGAACAAGTGATGACATAAATAAATAACATTGCATCTAATAGAGAGACAAATACTAGAGTCCGTGAACATTGCTCCAAAGTCTGGATTTTTTTTGATGATTTAATGTGCACACAAAAGTAAAAAAAGTATGAGGGTGGTCCCAAAAAGGAGGAATTTTTCACATTGACTGTGAGTCGCTTTTAAAAGGGCTCCCCCTCTAGTCAACATATGAAATAACAAGTGTGTGTAAGACATTGAAATGCTCCCCCTTTTGGCCAAAATGTATAAAAATTAATAAAAATTAAAAATAAATAAATATGTATATAGAGACATACTGTAATAACTTGGAGTAAATAATGAAGATTAAAATTTTTATAAAATTGGGAACAATTTCTCATATTTTTTCTGTAATATTGCAATATTTTCTCGTAAAGTTTGTACTTTTTTGATGTAAAATTATTACTTTTTAATGCAAAATGGTGACATTTGTCCTATAAAATTCTGCCAATTTTTTGGTTGTTCTTGTAAAATAGTGACATTTTTGGAGTAAAATGGTGACTTTTTGTCATCATTTTGCCAAGTAAAATTCAGATTATTATAATAATATTGCCAAAATTGTTAAGTTTTCTTATAAAATTGTGACTTTTGTCGAGTAAAATGATGACTCTTTTCCTAAAATTGCCGACATTTTAATCTTTTGCTTGTAAAATTGTGACTGTTATTGAGTAAAATTCCAACTTT
>NC_084738.1:73285714-73370714 GCF_033978785.1 Entelurus aequoreus | reverse complement strand
GTTTTTATATTGTTTTACTTTCCTTTTTATTCAAGAAAATGTTTTAATTTATTTATCTTATTTTACTGATTTTTTTAAAAAGTACCTTATCTTCACCATACCTGGTTGTCCAAATTAGGCATATAATGTGTTAATTCCACGACTGCATATATCGGTTGATATCGGTATCGGTTGATATCGGTATTGGTAATTAAAGAGTTGGACAATATCGGAATATCGGATATCGGCAAAAAGCCATTATCGGACATCCCTACTGTTGACCTATTTTATGGTGCAATGTTCATTATTTAAAAAGTGGGGATTTTGAATCAAGAATCGTTTTCAATTGATAATCGATCCTGAATCCAAGAACGGAATGGTGTGGTGTGCAAAGATTCACAGCCCTAAGTAATATTATCACTGGAGGAATAAACATGCTATACACAGAAGGGGCAAGCATGCTAATCGCTAAGCTAGACACTAAACTAGCTTGGGGACAATAGAAAAGATCCTTTTCACAAAATCATTTGTTGGTCGTTCTTGCTATTGTTTACAACTTCAGGAATAACAAAACAAAAGGTTAAACGAGTAGCAGATAATGTGAACATTGAAGCACCTGACCAGTTGATCCCATTCCTGGGGTGACGACTCCATTCAGAACCGATTCTCAATTCAACACGATTCTGGTTTCAAAGCGATTCTAACAATATATTGTTTGGTGAAACTCTAGCGCCGCCCTGGTGGCTCCCTGGAGCTTTTTCCAAAATGTATGAAGATAAAAAAGAGGGGGATGTATATATTTAGTTTTAATGTTTTGTGTAAAAGGACAAACATGACAAAACCTTCCTAATTTTTTTTAGAAATCTCACAGTTTATATCAAACATGATTCTCTGATGGAGGATTTGGCCAGCGCCGTTTTGTCCGACTCATTTCGGCGGTCCTTGAACGCACCGTGGTTTGTTTACACATACAACTTTCTCCGACGCTGCCACAGAAGACGTGTTTATTATACTCCTGCGCCCGCCAGTCAATTTTGGGTGTGGAGAGATCGGGCCGTTTTGGACTGAAAGATGCGTATACGTTGGACCTCCTCGCTAGCATCGGTAAATTCTACGCCGGCTACATCCAGCGGCCTGGGAAGCAGCGGAGTCAAGTACCTGTCGATGGAGGACACGTAAGCGGTGTGATCGAAGCAGAAGCGGGGATGCCGAGCGGGGCTAACAACAAAGCTAAAGGGCTAATCCTCACAGAACGCCGCTTCCTTCCATCCTGCTTTCAAACGTCTGCTCCCTGGAGAACAAACTGGACTACCTGAAGCTGGATTTAAATGCAAGACGCGAGACGAGGCAGTTAGCATCGAGGGGCTAACTACGTTTCGGTCGGACAGGAGCAGCACTCTCACTGGTAAATCCCGAGGCGGTGGTGTTTGCATATATACGTCAACAACAACTGGTGCAATAGTGGGAAGATAGTCTCATGTCACTGCTCTCCCGATGTAGGAACTATTAACTATGAAATGCAGGAATTCAGTGCTATGATCTTCACAGTAGTGTACATTCCTCCCAGTGCTAACACCAAAGAAGTTTTGAATACTTTGTACTGCTCCATCCATGAACTGCAATCTACACATCCGGAGGGAGTTATCATCGTGGCAGGGGATTTTAATCAAGCTAACATGAAAACTGTTGTCCCTCATTTCCATCATTATGTGAATTTTGCAACCAGGGGTGGAAGCATGCTGGACATGATGTATAGCAATATTAAACATGCATACTTGCCAACCCTCCCATTTTTAGCGGGAGAATCCCGGTATTCAGCGCCTCTCCCGACAACCTCCCTTCTCCCGGTATTCAGCGCCTCTCCCGACAACCTCCCTTCTCCCGGTATTCAGCGCCTCTCCCGACAACCTCCCTTCTCCCGGTATTCAGCGCCTCTCACGACAACCTCCCTTCTCCCGGTATTCAGCGCCTCTCCCGACAACCTCCCTTCTCCCGGTATTCAGCGCCTCTCCCGACAACCTCCCTTCTCCCGGTATTCAGCGCCTCTCCCGACAACCTCCCTTCTCCCGGTATTCAGCGCCTCTCCCGACAAACTCCCGGTATTCAGCCGGAGCTGGAGGCCACGCCCCCTCCAGCTCAATGCGGACCTGAGCGGGGACAGCCCGTTCTCACGTCCACTTTCCCAGCAGCTTGCCTGCCCAATGACGTCGTAACACCCGCAGCTTTTAGAGAGTAGAGTGCACGACAAGCGGAGAGAGTTCCCGGTTTCTTATGCGGGTTTATTGTCGGGCAGTTTCATTAACGTCCTCCCAGCGCGGTAACAACACACGTCACGTTTAGTCTACCGTAAAGCAGTTCGTCTGCCGTAAACAGCAATGTTGTGACACTCTTAAACAGGACAATACTGCCATCTACTGGATAGCCTGCAGAACACTGAAATTCAAGTATGTCTTTTATTTATATGTATAATAAAATTAAAAAATAAAATAATAAATATATATAGCTAGAATTCACTGAAAGTCAAGTATTTCACACATATATATATATGTGTGAAATACTTGATTTGGCTGAATTCTAGCTGTAAATATACTCTCCTCTTAACCACACCCTTGCCCCCCCCCCCCCCACCTCCCGATATTGGAGGTCTCAAGGTTGGCAAGTATGATATATAGCTGCACCACGACCCCACCTCGACTCCTCAGACCATCTATCTGTGATGCTAAATCCTGCATACAAGCCCCTGCTGATCAGGTGTAGGATCGGACCTGGCCAGAGGGAGCAATGCCAGCATTCCAAGACTGCTTCGAAACCACAGACTGGACGTGTTCAAGGCGGCCGCCACCGAAAATCACCACACACGTGTGGAGGAGCATGCAGAGTCTGTGTCCGCATACATTCAGAAGTGCATGGAGGATGTCAGCGTGGTCAAGAACATCCCCGCACGGGCCAACGAGAAACCCTGGATGAACAGTGCGCCTGAGATCGGTAGGTTGGAGTCCAAATCCCAGCCGAGTCATACCAAAGACTATAAAAATGGGACCCATAACCTCCCTGCTTGGCACTCAGCAACATGGGTTGGAGTTGGGGGTTAAGTCACCAAAATGATTCCCGGCCGCGGCGCCGCTGCTGCCCACTGCTCCCAAGGGGATGGTGTCAAATGCAGAGGACAAATTTCACCACATCTAGTGTGTGTGTGACAATCATTGGTATCTTTAATCTTTAAAGGTACGTGCAATGCTGAAGGCTCGGAACAAGGCTTTCAAGTCTGGCGACATGGTGGCATTAGAATCAGCCAGAGCTAACCTGAACCGTGCCATTAAGGTTGCAAAGCGTGCTCGCAGTCAGAAAGTGCAGGACTACTTCGAGAACCCCACAAACACTGGACGAATGTGGCAGGGCATACAGGTCATCACGACTATAAAGCCGCGCCCCCCCCCCCCCCCCCCCGTCCCTGTGACAACAGTATCAGCTTCCTAGACGACCTTAACAACTACTTTGCAAGGTCTGAGGCACTTAACACCACTCCGGCGAGAAAATCCATCCCTCGGCCCTGATGAGCAGCCGCTCAACCTGGATATATAGCGGATGTCCGGAAAACCCTGAGGAGAGTGAACCCCCGGAAAGCACCGGGACCTGATGACATTCCGGGCAAGGTGCTTAAAGGATGTGCAGACCAGCTGGCTGGGGTTCTCACAGAGATCTTCAACATCTCACTGACCCAGGCTGTGGTACCATCATGTTTTAAGACGGCCACGACCATTCCAGTGCCTAAAAAAACCCACAATCTCTTCCCTCAATGATTACCGCCCCGTGGCACTCACCCCCATCATAATGAAGTGCTTGGAGAGGCTGGTAAAGGAATACATTGTCTCCAGACTTCCCCCCACATTCGACCCATACCAGTTTGCTTCTGGGGTTCTCACAGACATCTTCAACATCTCACTGACCCAGGCTGTGGTACCATCATGTTTTAAGACGGCCACGACCATTCCAGTGCCTAAAAAACCCACAATCTCCTCCCTCAATGATTACCGCCCCGTGGCACTCACCCCCATCGTAATGAAGTGCTTGGAGAGGCTGGTAAAGGAATATATTGTCTCCAGACTCCCCCCCACATTCGACCCATACCAGTTTGCTTATCGCCCTAACCGCTCCACAGAGGACGCCATCTCCTCTGCACTCCACCTGAGCTTAGAACACCTGGAAGGAAAGGACACACACGTGCGGATGTTGTTCCTGGACTTCAGCTCAGTATTCAACACCATCATCCCGCAGCACTTGCTGAGCAAACTGGCCCCCTTTGGATTCAGTACCCCCCTTTGCAACTGGCTGCTTGACTTCCTCACAAATTGGACATGGTGTATAGCAATATTAAACATGCATATATAGCTGCACCACGCCCCCACCTCGGCTCCTCAGACCATCTATCTGTGACTGCTTGGATTCAGTACCCCCCTTTGCAACTGGCTGCTTGACTTCCTCACACACAGACCCCAATCTGTGAGAGTGGGCAACAACACCTCCAGTGCCATCTCCCTGAGCACCGGCTCCCCCCAGGGCTGCGTCTTGAGTCCACGTTGATGACCCATGACTGCTGCGCCAGGTCCACTACTGACCACATTGTGAAGTACACGACAGTAGTGGGCCTCATCCGCGGCAACAACCACATGGACTACAGGGAGGAGGTGAAACATCTGGTTGACTGGTGCAGAACCAACAACCTGGTCCTGAACGTCGACGAGACCAAGGAGATCATCGTCGACTTCAGGAAGCACCAGTCCAGCCACTCTCCACTCTACATCAACGGCACAGCGGTGGAGATGGTAAGCAGCACCAAGTTCCTGGGGGTGCAGATAACTGACTATATGACCTGGTCCCTACACACCGTGTAAAAAGAGCACAGGTCCCGCCCCCCATTCTCACCACGTTCTACAGAGGCACTATAGAGACCACCTGCATCTTTCTGGACTGGAGCCTGCAGGGCCTCAGACTGGAAGTCTCTAGTTTTAACAATTAGCTAGTTTTAACCATTCAAACCTGAAATTCAAGGATTTTGAGGCTTGTGTCCATCTTCGAAGTACGCTAACTTTTCCTATGCTATCATGCTAACGTTAGCATGCTAATGTTTTACGCAACCATTTTAGCTAGTTTTAACCATTCAAACCTGAAATTCAAGGATTTTTGGGGCTTGTGTCCATCTTAGGAGTACGCCAACTTTTCTTATGCTATCATGCTAACATTAGCATGCTAACATTTTACGCCAGCATTTTAGCTAGTTTTAACCATTCAAACTTGAAATTCAAGGATTTTGAGGCTTGTGTCCATCTTCGAAGTACGCTAACTTTTCCTATGCTATCATGCTAATGTTAGCATGCTAATGTTTTACGCTAGCATTTTAACCATTCAAACCTGAAATTCAAGGATTTTGAGGCTTGTGTCCATCTTTGAAGTACGCTAACTTTTCCTATGCTATCATGCTAATGTTATCATGCTAACGCTATCATGCTAACGTTTTACGCTTACATTATAGCTAGTTTTAACCATTCAAACCTGAAATTCAAGGATTTTGAGGCTTGTGTCCATCTTCGAAGTACGCTAACTTTTCCTATGCTATCATGCTAACGTTAGCATGCTAACATTTTACGCTAGCATTTTAGCTAGTTTTAACCATTCAGACATCCTATTACATTCAAACCTGAAATGCAAGAATTTCGAGACTGGTGTCCATCTTAGAAGCGCGCTAACTTCTCAATCGGCCGACAAACTTCGGGCGTAGCGTTTTTTTTTTCACCGCCGCATCTCCAAACTTCTCGCGGCCGGAGACCGCCATGACGACGTTAGCCTGCTGTTATTGAGACATTTTGTTCCGTTCGCGCAGCTGCCCCCCCCCCCAGGGAGGCGAGCAGCCTGCAGCCGCCAAGCTGGATGGCGGTGTTTGTGTGTGTGTGTGTGTGTGTGTGTGTGTGTGTGTGTGTGTGTGTGGTGTGTGTGTGTGTGTGTGTTTGGGGGGGGGGGGGGGTGTGCCTCCACAATAACAACAAAAAAACTCAACAGACAACTTTCAGCTATTTCTGTATGCTCGTCTGATGATGGAGAAGTGAGACGAATGCACAACAGGAACAAGCATCATTATCGCCCACAGCTTGTGCTTAGACACACACTTCAGAGCACGCACACGCACACACACACACACACACACACACACACACACACACACACACACACACACACACACACACACACACACACACACACACACACACACACTCACACACTAGAAGGACAATCGAACGCTCACCCACGCCGACACACGATCCGCAGCAGAACACTTACGTTATCAAAGCACTTGATTCACAGCGCCTACGTTAGCGTCATTAGCGTCGTTAGCGCCCGCCGACGAGTGCATGGAATCACTTCCCGAGCGTCACGTGACCCCGGCGGCCTCACCTCAGTGGGCGGAGACTTAAGTGTGGAGAGAGGGCGTGGCGGGGCTCACCAAAAGCGCAGTCCCACAGGCTGGCGTGCGACGGCGGCGGTCCTCCCGGAGCGGCGGCTCATCCAGAAACAGGGAGGAGGGGCGGCACGCGGGGAAGAGGGGGCGGGCGGGCGGGCGGGGGGGGAAGGGGGGGTGGTGTCCTCAGGGTTGGGGTGCTGATGCTGCACTCCAGTAAGCGATACGGCGGCGAGGCGAGGGGGAGGAGCGAGGGGGACGGCGTCTCCGGGGAACGGGAGGGCGCAGCAGAGGTGACACCCGCCTGGCGAGCGGGTAACCTTCGTTCGCCCCGCGCCCGGGGAGAGAGAGAGAGAGAGAGGACGGGCGAAGGAGAGAAAAAAAAAAAAAGGAAAGGAATAGCGGTCGCCGCCTGCTGGACGCCACCGCGTGCCTCGCCAGCGATGTCACGTCTACGGACGGCGGAGAGAAGGAAGGCGAGCTCAGGTCTCCGACGGATGAATGGCGCAGTGCTGCTGTTGTCGTGGCAACCAGCGAGCAGAAAAGGAGGGGGAGGGAGGAAGGGTGGGAATGGAGAGAGAGAGAGAGAGAAAAAGAAGGGAGGGAGGGAGGGAGGGAGGAGTGTTTGGATGATGACGGGAGAGACGCACACGCGGGATGGCGAGCAGGAAGGAGTCGTTTGTTTTCAACAAAAAACGCTCTTTTACCCTTCAGAGTGCAGCCATCTTGACGTGGCCCGATACTGATACCGATTATCAGGCCGATAAGTCATATTTGGAGCCGAGAAAAGTCATTAAACATAAAACATGTCAGTAAACATCTGGGCAAGTTGCTTAATGTTAACATTTTCACATTAGCATGCTAACGTAACATACTAGCATTTCTCTATTTTTATTGGTTTGAATCTGTCTCCGAAGTATGCTAACTCTTCCCGTGTTGTCACGTTTACCTTAGCACGCTAACGTTTTGAAGCGCGTAAAGTTAAGCAAAAATGCCAGCATGAAACGTTAGCATGCTAATGTACGCATGGTAGCATGGGAAAGGTAATCATTCTTCTAAGACGGCACCCGGTAATAAAAAAATCCATGATTTTTAGATTCAAACGGATAAAATTTGCTAAAATACTATTCTAGGTTCAAACCCAATAAGATTTGCAAAAATGCTAGCATGAAACGTTAGCATGCTAATGTAGGTGTAATAACGTAGGAAAGGTTAGCGCACTTCTAAGATGACGGCAAGTAAAAAAAAATCCACAAGTTCTGGATTCAACTGGATAAAATTAGCTGAAATACTAACATAAAATTTTAGCATGCTAACATGGCATTTTAGCTCATTTTATTCGTTTAAACCTAAAAATCGTGGCCTGTAATCATTGGCGCCATCTTAGAAGTACACTAACTTGTCCAATGTTAGCATGCTAAGGTTTTAAAACGCGTAAAGTTAAGCAAAAATGCCAGCATAAAACGTTAGCGTGCTAATGTACAGATGGTAGCATGGGAAAGGTAATCATTCTTCTAAGACGGCACCCAGTAATAAAAAAATCCATGATTTTTAGATTAAAACGGATAAAATTAGCTAAAATACTATTTTAGGTTCAAATCAATGAGATTTGCAAAAATGCTAGCATAAAATGTTAGCATGCTAATGTATGCATGATAGCATGGGAAAGGTAATCATTCTTCTAAGACGGCACCCAGTAATAAAAAAAATCCATGATTTTTAGATTCAAACGGATAAAATTAGCTAAAATACTATTTTAGGTTCAAACCAAATAAGATTTGCCAAAATGCTAGCATAAAACGTTAGCATGCTAATGTAGGTGTGATAACATAGGAAAGGTTAGCGCACTTCTAAGATGACGGCAAGTAAAAAAAAAATCCACGAGTTTTGGATTCAAATGGCTAAAATTAGCTAAAATACTAACGTAAAATGTTAGCATGCTAACATGCAAAGATGGCATTTTAGCTCATTTTATTCGTTTAAACCTAAAAATCGTGGCCTGTAATCATTGGCGCCATCTTAGAAGTACACTAACTTTTCCAATGTTAGCATGCTAAGGTTTTAAAACGCGTAAAGTTAAGCAAAAATGCCAGCATAAAACGTTAGCATGCTAATGTACGCATGGTAGCATGGGAAAGGTAATCATTCTTCTAAGACGGCACCCAGTATTAAAAAAATCCCTGATTTTTAGATTCAAACGGATAAAATTAGCTAAAATACTATTTTAGGTTCAAACCCAGTAAGATTTGCAAAAATGCTAGCATGAAACATTAGCATGCTAATGTAGGTGTGATAACGTAGGAAAGGTTAGCGCACTTCTAAGATGACGGCAAGTAAAAAAAAATCCACGATTTTTGGATTCAAATGGATAAAATTAGCTAAAATACTAACATAAAATGTTAGCATGCTAACATGCAAAGATGGCATTTTAGCTCATTTTATTCGTTTGAACCTAAAAATCGTGGCCTGTAATCATTGGCGCCATCTTAGAAGTACACTAACTTTTCCAATGTTAGCATGCTAAGGTTTTAAAACGCATAAAGTTAAGCAAAAATGCCAGCATAAAATGTTAGCATGCTAATGTACGCATGGTAGCATGGGAAAGGTAATCATTCTTCTAAGACGGCACCCAGTAATAAAAAAAATCCATTATTTTTAGATTCAAACGGATAAAATTAGCTAAAATACTATTTTAGGTTAAAACCCAATAAGATTTGCAAAAATGCTAGCATGAAACGTTAGCATGCTAATGTAGGTGTGATAACGTAGGAAAGGTTAGCGCACTTCTAAGATGACGGCAAGTAAAAAAAAATCCACGGTTTTTAGATTCAAATGGATAAAATGAGCTAAAATACTAACATAAAATTTTAGCATGCTAACATGGCATTTTAGCTCATTTTATTCGTTTAAACCTAAAAATCGTGGCCTGTAATCATTGGCGCCATCTTAGAAGTACACTAACTTTTCCAATGTTAGCATGCTAAGGTTTTAAAACGCATAAAGTTAAGCAAAAATGCTAGCATAAAACGTTAGCATGCTAATGTACGCATGGTAGCATGGGAAAGGTAATCATTCTTCTAAGACGGCACCCAGTAATAAAAAAATCCATGATTTTTAGATTCAAACGGATAAAATTAGCTAAAATATTATTTTAGGTTCAAACCCAATAAGATTTGCAAAATTGCTAGCATGAAACTTTAGCATGCTAATGTAGGTGTGATAACGTAGGAAAGGTTAGCGCACTTCTAAGATGACGGCAAGTAAAAAAAAATCCACGATTTTTGGATTCAAATGGATAAAATGAGCTAAAATACTAACATAAGATGTTAGCATGCTAACATGCAAAGATGGCATTTTAGCTCATTTTATTCGTTTGAACCTAAAAATCGTGGCCTGTAATCATTGGCGCCATCTTAGAAGTACACTAACTTTTCCAATGTTAGCATGCTAAGGTTTTAAAACGCATAAAGTTAAGCAAAAATGCTAGCATAAAATGTTAGCATGCTAATGTACGCATGGTAGCATGGGAAAGGTAATCATTCTTCTAAGACGGCACCCAGTAATAAAAAAAATCCATGATTTTTAGATTCAAACGGATAAAATTAGCTAAAATACTATTTTAGGTTCAAACCCAATAAGATTTGCAAAAATGCTAGCATAAAACTTTAGCATGCTAATGTAGGTGTGATAACGTAGGAAAGGTTAGCGCACTTCTAAGATGACGGCAAGTAAAAAAAAATCCACGATTTTTGGATTCAAATGGATAAAATGAGCTAAAATACTAACATAAGATGTTAGCATGCTAACATGCAAAGACGGCATTTTAGCTCATTTTATTCGTTTAAACCTAAAAATCGTGGCCTGTAATCATTGGCGCCATCTTAGAAGTACACTAACTTTTCCAATGTTAGCATGCTAAGGTTTTAAAACGCGTAAAGTTAAGCAAAAATGCCAGCATAAAACGTTAGCATGCTAATGTACGCATGGTAGCATGGGAAAGGTAATCATTCTTCTAAGACGGCACCCAGTAATAAAAAAATCCATGATTTTTAGATTCAAACGGATAAAATTAGCTAAAATACTATTTTAGGTTCAAACCAATGAGATTTGCAAAAATGCTAGCATGAAACGTTAGCATGCTAATGTAGGTGTGATAACGTAGGAAAGGTTAGCGCACTTCTAAGATGACGGCAAGTAAAAAAAAAATCCACGAGTTTTGGATTCAAATGGATAAAATTAGCTAAAATACTAACATAAAATGTTAGCATGCTAACATGCAAAGATGGCATTTTAGCTCATTTTATTCGTTTAAACCTAAAAATCCTGGCTTGTAATCATTGGCGCCATCTTAGAAGTACACTAACTTTTCCAATGTTAGCATGCTAAGGTTTTACGCTGGCATTTTTGATCATTGTATTCGTTTACACCTAAAAATCGTGTCTTTTGACATTTGCTAATGTTAGCATGCTAGTATTTTAGCTTCTTTAATTTTTTTTAACATAAAATCATGGGTTTTGATACTTGCCACCATTTTAGAAATATTCTAACTTTCCTATGTTATCATACTTACATTAGCATGCTAAAATTTTATGCTAGCATTTTAGCTAATTCTTTTTTTTTTAACCAGCTGGAGAAGGCATTAAGTTGTTTTTTTTAACATTATTTTTTAGGAAAGGTTCACTAATGTTAAAAGTGATGCTACATATGTTTTATGCTAAGATCAGCATGATAGCATTAGAAAAGTTAGCGTACTTTTAAGACTTTTAAGACTTTTAAGAACAAGTCTCAAAATCGAGACTCGTGTCCAGAGAAAGGTAAGAGAGGTATGAATGGTTAAAACTTGCGAAAATGCTAGCGTACACCGTTGGCATGCTAACATTAGCATAATAACATTGGAAAAGAAAGCAGTCTTCTTAGATGGCGGCAAGTAACGAAATCTATTATTTTTAGGTTAAAAGGCATAACGTTACAAAAAATTGTTAGCATAAAACATTAGCATGCTAATGTAAGTGTGATAACGTAGCAAAGGTTAGCTCACTTCTAAGCTAACGCCAAGTAAAAAAAATCTGCGATTTTTAAGATTCAAATGGATAAAATTTGCTAAAATACTAACATAAAACGCTAGCATGCTAACATGCTAACATGCAAAGATGGCATTTTAGCTCATTTTACTCGTTTAAACCTAAAAATTGTGTCTTTTGATACTTGGGGCCATCTTAAAAGTGCACTATGGTTTCCTATGTTTTCATGCTAATTTTAGCATGCTAACTTTTTATGCTAGTATTTTAGCTCGTTGAATTTTTTTTCAACCTAAAAATCATGGATTTTGATACTTGCCACCATTTTATAAGTATGCTAACTTTTCCTGTTATCATACTTACATTAGCATGCTAAGGTTTTACGCTAGCATTTTTGATCATTGTATTCGTTTACACCTAAAAATCGTGTCTTTTGATACTTGGGGCCATCTTAAAAGTGCACTATCGTTTCCTATTTTTTCATGCTAATTTTAGCATGCTAACATGCAAAGATGGCATTTTAGCTCATTGTATTCGTTTAAACCTAAAAATTGTGTCTTTTGATACTTGGGGCCATCTTAAAAGTGCACTATGGTTTCCTATGTTTTCATGCTAATTTTAGCATGCTAACCTTTTATGCTAGTATTTTAGCTCGTTGCATTTTTTTTCAACCTAAAAATCATGGATTTCGATACTTGCCACCATTTTATAAGTATGCTAACTTTTCCTGTTATCATACTTACATTAGCATGCTAAGGTTTTACGCTAGCATTTTTGATCGTTGTATTCGTTTACACCTAAAAATCGTGTCTTTTGATACTTGGGGCCATCTTAAAAGTGCACTATCGTTTCCTATGTTTTCATGCTAATTTTAGCATGCTAACTTTTTATGCTAGTATTTTAGCTCGTTTAATTTTTTTTCAACCTAAAAATCATGGATTTCGATACTTGCCACCATTTTAGAAGTATGCTAACTTTTCCTGTTATCATACTTACATTAGCATGCTAAGGTTTTACGCTAGCATTTTTGATCATTGTATTTGTTTACACCTAAAAATCATGTCTTTTGATACGAGGGGCCATCTTAAAATTGCACTATCGTTTCCTATGTTTTCATGCTAATTTTAGCATGCTAACCTTTTATGCTAGTATTTTAGCTCGTTGCATTTTTTTTCAACCTAAAAATCATGGATATTGAATCTTGCCACCATTTTATAAGTATGCTAACTTTTCCTGTTATCATACTTACATTAGCATGCTAAGGTTTTACGCTAGCATTTTTGATCATTGTATTCGTTTACACCTAAAAATCGTGTCTTTTGATACTTGGGGTCATCTTAAAAGTGCACTATGGTTTCCTATGTTTTCATGCTAATTTTAGCATGCTAACTTTTTATGCTAGTATTTTAGCTTGTTTAATTTTTTTTCAAACTAAAAATCATGGATTTTGATACTTGCCACCATTTTAGCTTTTCCTATGTTATCATACTTACATTAGCATGCTAACATTTTATGCTAATTACATTTTTTTGAACCAGCTGCAGAAGGCATTAAGTTGTTTTTTTATTTAACATTATATTTTAGGAAAGGTTCACTAATGTTAAAAGTGATGCTACATGGTCATTTATATGTTTATATGTATTTGGTAAAGGATCAATAGTTCTGAGTATCCCTCAGGCGGTACTGCATCAAAAAGCCACATCAGTGTGTAAAGGATATCACCACATGGGCTCAGGAACACTTCAGAAAACCACTGTCAGTAACTACAGTTGGTCGCTACATCTGTAAGTGCGAGTTAAAACTCTACTATGCAAAGCCAAAGCCATTTATCAACAACACCCAGAAACGCTTCGCCGGGCCCGAGCTCATCTAAGATGGACTGATGCAAGAACCTCCTCAAACACAAAGTCGACGTTGTTAGGGTCCAGGCAAGAACCTCCTCACTTCCAACATTCTCCGTAAAAGGTCAACAACACCCGCTCCTGTCAGCGAGGAGCTCTGATTGGCCGAGGCCAACCAGGGCTGACACAGCAGGTCACACGCCAGTGGAGGTCACGTGACCTTTCCACGCTGGGTGGGTTGATGAAAGGTGAGAGAGACAAAATGAAAGGTAGTTCCTGCGTGCTGGCAGAGGACAAACATTCTTCAGTTAGCACTTTGAGGAAGTAAAAATAAGGAAATTGTGGATTAAAGAGGAAAATTATGTATTTTGGATTCTTTCAAAAGGGACCGTAGTCAGGACAATGTGGACTGTAAGTGATGCTAATACCACACCACCTTAGCCGTGCTCACCCTTTAGAGCACTGCCGTAAATTCCTGCCACTAAACCTGCAGAGAATAGTCCCTGGGCCACCACAAGCAATCTTAAACAAATACATTTGCATGTGTTTAAAAAAAAATGGTGGTCTTTTTTGGGGGGTTATTTGAAATTATGTAAGCAAGTAATTTACTGAGATTAATCACGATTAATCCAAATTTAAGTGTGATTAATCTGATTTTTTAAAAATCTAAAAAAAAAATTGTTATGTAAAAATATTGGGGTCTTTTGTAGGTTAATTTTATTTATGTAAGCGAGTAATTTACTGTGATTAATCATGATTAATCCAAATTTAAATGTGATTAATCTAATTTTTAAAAAAATCTTAACATTTAAGTGTAATTAATCTGATTTTAAAAATGAGTTTTAAAAAAATAAAACAATTTGCATTTGTTTTAAAATATTGGGGTCTTTTTTTAAGGTTATTTTAAATTATGTGAACAAGTAATTTACTGAGATTAATCACGATTAATCCAAATTCAAGTGTAATTAATCTGATTTTTTTAAACTTCTAAAAAAAATGTTCTATAACATTATGTTAATAAATTTGCATTAATCTAAAAATACTGGGGTCTTTTTTAGGTCAATTTAAACTGTGTAAGCAAGTAATTTACTGAGATTAATCACGATTAATCCAAATTTAAGTGTGATTAATCAGATTTTTTAAAAATCGGGAAAAAAAAAATTCTATAACATTCTGTTAATAAATTTGCATTTATCTAAAAATATTGGGGTCTTTTTTAGGTTAATTTTAATTATGTAAGCGACTAATTTACTGTGATTAATCATGATTAATCCAAATTTAAATTTGATTAATCTAATTTAAAAAAAAATCTTAACATTTAAGTGTAAATAATCTGATTTTAAAAATTAGTTTAAAAAAAATAAAACAATTTGCATTTGTTTTAAAATATTGGGGTCTTTTTTAAGGTTATTTTAAATTATGTGAACAAGTAATTCACTGAGATTAATCACGATTAATCCAAATTCAAGTGTAATTAATCTGATTTTTTTTTTTTAAACTTCTAAAAAATGTTTTTCTATAACATTATGTTAATAAATTTGCATTAATCTAAAAATATTGGGGTCTTTTTTAGGTCAATTTAAACTGTGTAAGAAAGTAATTTACTGAGATTAATCACGATTAATCCAAATTTAAGTGTGATTAATCTGATTTTTTTAAAATCTAAAAAAAAAATATTCTATAACATTCTGTTAATAAATTTGCATTCATCTAAAAATATTGGGGTCTTTTGTAGGTTAATTTTAATTATGTAAGCGAGTAATTTACTGTAATTAATCATGATTAATCCAAATTTAAGTGTGATTAATCTAATTAAAACCAATCTTAAAAAATAAATTTGCTTTGTCTAAACATTTTTGGGTCTTTTTTTTAGGTTATTTTAAATTATGTAAGAAAATGATTTACTGTGATTAATCATGATTAATCCAAATTTAAGTGTGATTAATCTGATTTTTTAAAAATCGGGGGGGGGGAAAAATTCTATAACATTCTGTTAATAAATTTGCATTTATCTAAAAATATTGGGGTCTTTTTTAGGTTAATTTTAATTATGTAAGCGACTAATTTACTGTGATTAATCATGATTAATCCAAATTTAAATTTGATTAATCTCATTTAAAAAAAATCTTAACATTTAAGTGTAATTAATCTGATTTTAAAAATTAGTTAAAAAAAAATAAAACAATTTGCATTTGTTTTAAAATATTGGGGTCTTTTTTAAGGTTATTTTAAATTATGTGAACAAGTAATTCACTGAGATTAATCACGATTAATCCAAATTCAAGTGTAATTAATCTGATTTTTTTTTTAAACTTCTAAAAAATGTTTTTCTATAACATTATGTTAATAAATTTGCATTAATCTAAAAATATTGGGGTCTTTTTTAGGTCAATTTAAACTGTGTAAGAAAGTAATTTACTGAGATTAATCACGATTAATCCAAATTTAAGTGTGATTAATCTGATTTTTTTTAAATCTAAAAAAAAAAAATTCTATAACATTCTGTTAATAAATTTGCATTCATCTAAAAATATTGGGGTCTTTTGTAGGTTAATTTTAATTATGTAAGCGAGTAATTTACTGTAATTAATCATGATTAATCCAAATTTAAGTGTGATTAATCTAATTAAAACCAATCTTAAAAAATAAATTTGCTTTGTCTAAACATTTTTGGGTCTTTTTTTTAGGTTATTTTAAATTATGTAAGAAAATGATTTACTGTGATTAATCATGATTAATCCAAATTTAAGTGTGATTAATCTGATTTTTTAAAAATCGGGGGGGGGGGGGGGGAATTCTATAACATTCTGTTAATAAATTTGCATTTATCTAAAAATATTGGGGTCTTTTTTAGGTTAATTTTAATTATGTAAGCGACTAATTTACTGTGATTAATCATGATTAATCCAAATTTAAATTTGATTAATCTCATTTAAAAAAAAATCTTAACATTTAAGTGTAATTAATCTGATTTTAAAAATCAGTTTAAAAAAAATAAAACAATTTGCATTAGTTTTAAAACATTGGGGTCTTTTTTTAAGGTTATTTTAAATTATGCAAACAAGTAATTTACTGAGATTAATCACGATTAATCCAAATTCAAGTGTAATTAATCTGATTTTTTTAAACTTCTAAAAAAAAAAATTCTATAACATTATGTTAATAAATTTGCATTAATCTAAAAATATTGGGGTCTTTTTCAGGTCAATTTAAACTGTGTAAGCAAGTAATTTACTGAGATGAATCACGATTAATCCAAATTTAAGTGTGGTTAATCTGATTTTTTTAAAATCTGAAGAAAAAAAAAATCTATAACATTCTGTTAATAAATTTGCATTCATCTAAAAATATTGGGGTCTTTTTTAGGTTAATTTTAATTATGTAAGCGACTAATTTACTGTGATTAATCATGATTAATCCAAATTTAAATTTGATTAATCTCATTTCAAAAAAAATCTTAACATTTAAGTGTAATTAATCTGATTTTAAAAATGAGTCTAAAAAAAATAAAACAATTTGCATTTGTTTTAAAATATTGGGGTCTTTTTTAAAGTTATTTTAAATTATGTGAACAAGTAATTTACTGAGATTAATCACGATTAATCCAAATTCAAGTGTAATTCATCTGATTTTTTTTTTAAACTTCTAAAAAACGTTTTTCTATAACATTATGTTAATAAATTTGCATTAATCTAAAAATATTGGGGTCTTTTTTAGGTCAATTTAAACTGTGTAAGAAAGTAATTTACTGAGATTAATCACGATTAATCCAAATTTAAGTGTGATTAATCTGATTTTTTAAAAATCTAAAAAAAAAATTCTATAACATTCTGTTAATAAATTTGCATTTATCTAAAAATATTGGGGTCTTCTGTAGGTTAACTTTAACTATGTAAGCGAGTAATTTACTGTAATTAATCATGATTAATCCAAATTTAAGTGTGATTAATCTAATTAAAACCAATCTTGAAAAATAAATTTGCTTTGTCTAAACATTTTTGGGTCTTTTTTTTAGGTTATTTTAAATTATGTAAGAAAATTATTTACTGTGATTAATCATGATTAATCCAAATTTAAGTGTAATTAATCGGATTTAAAAAATTTGTTAAAAAAACAATCAATTCGCATTTGTTTGAAAATATTGTGGTCTTTTTGGGGGGTTATTTTAAATTATGTAAGCAAGTAATTTACTGAGATTAATCACGATTAATCCAAATTTAAGTGTGATTAATCTGATTTTTTTAAAATCGGGGGGAAAAAAATTATATAACATTCTGTTAATAAATTTGCATTTATCTAAAAATATTGGGGTCTTTTTTAGGTTAATTTTAATTATGTAAGCAAGTAATTTACTGTGATTAATCATGATTAATCCAAATTTAAATGTGATTAATCTAATTTAAAAAAAATCTTAACATTTAAGTGTAATTAATCTGATTTTAAAAATGAGTTTAAAAACAATAAAACAATTTGCATTTGTTTTAAAACATTGGGGTCTTTTTTTAAGGTTATTTTAAATTATGTGAACAAGTAATTTACTGAGATTAATCACGATTAATCCAAATTCAAGTGTAATTAATCTGATTTTTTTTTTTAAACTTCTAAAAAATGTTTTTCTATAACATTATGTTAATAAATTTGCATTAATCTAAAAATATTGGGGTCTTTTTTAGGTCAATTTAAACTGTGTAAGCAAGTAATTTACTGAGATTAATCACGATTAATCCAAATTTAAGTGTGATTAATCTGATGTTTTAAAAATCGGGGAAAAAAAATTCTATAACATTCTGTTAATAAATTTGCATTTATCTAAAAATATTGGGGTCTTTTTTAGATTAATTTTAATTATGTAAGCGACTAATTTACTGTGATTAATCATGATTAATCCAAATTTAAATGTGATTAATCTAATTTTAAAAAAAATCTTAACATTTAAGTGTGATTAATCTAATTTTAAAAATTAGTTTTAAAAAAATAAAACAATTTGCATTTGTTTTAAAATATTGGGGTCTTTTTTAAAGTTATTTTAAATTATGTGAACAAGTAATTTACTGAGATTAATCACGATTAATCCAAATTCAAGTGTAATTAATCTGATTTTTTTTTTAAACTTCTAAAAAAAAAAATTCTATAACATTATGTTAATAAATTTGCATTAATCTAAAAATATTGGGGTCTTTTTTAGGTCAATTTAAACTGTGTAAGCAAGTAATTTACTGAGATTAATCACGATTAATCAAAATTTAAGTGTGATTAATCTGATTTTTTAAAAATCTAAAAAAAAATAATTCTATAACATTTTGTTAATAAATTTGCATTTATCTAAAAATATTGGGGTCTTTTTTAGGTTAATTTTAATTATGTAAGCGACTAATTTACTGTGATTAATCATGATTAATCCAAATTTAAATGTGATTAATCTAATTTTTAAAAAAATCTTAACATTTAAATGTAATTAATCTGATTTTAAAAATTAGTTTAAAAAAAATAAAACAATTTGCATTTGTTTTAAAACATTGGGGTCTTTTTTTAAGGTTACTTTAAATTATGTGAACAAGTAATTTACTGAGATTAATCACGATTAATCCAAATTCAAGTGTAATTAATCTGATATTTTTTTTAAACTTCTAAAAAAAAAAATTCTATAACATTATGTTAATAAATTTGCATTAATCTAAAAATATTGGGGTCTTTTTTAGGTCAATTTAAACTGTGTAAGCAAGTAATTTACTGAGATTAATCACGATTAATCCAAATTTAAGTGGGATTAATCTGATTTTTTAAAAATCTAAAAAAAAATAATTCTATAACATTCTGTTAATAAATTTGCATTTATCTAAAAATATTGGGGTCTTTTTTAGGTTAATTTTAATTATGTAAGCGACTAATTTACTGTGATTAATCATGATTAATCCAAATTTAAATGTGATTAATCTAATTTTAAAAAAAATCTTAACATTTAAGTGTAATTTATCTGATTTTAAAAATTAGTTTAAAAAAAATAAAACCATTTGCATTTGTTTTAAAATATTGGGGTCTTTTTTAAAGTTATTTTAAATTATGTGAACAAGTAATTCACTGAGATTAATCACGATTAATCCAAATTCAAGTGTAATTAATCTGTTGTTGTTTTTTAAACTTCTAAAAAATGTTTTTCTATAACATTATGTTAATAAATTTGCATTAATCTAAAAATATCGGGGTCTTTTTTAGGTCAAATTTAAACTGTGTAAGAAAGTAATTTACTGAGATTAATCGCGATTAATCCAAATTTAAGTGTGATTAATCTGATTTTTTAAAAATCTAAAAAAAAAAAAATTCTATAACATTATGTTAATAAATTTGCATTTATCTAAAAATATTGGGGTCTTTTGTAGGTTAATTTAAATTATGTAAGCAAGTAATTTACTGTAATTAATCATGATTAATCCAAATTTAAGTGTGATTAATCTAATTAAAACCCATCTTAAAAAATTGATTTGCTTTGTCTAAACATTTTTGGGTCTTTTTTTAAGGTTATTTTAAATTATGTAAGAAAATGATTTACTGTGATTAATCATGATTAATCCAAATTTAAGTGTAATTCATCGGATTTAAAAAATTTGTTAAAAAAACAATCAATTCGCATTTATTTGAAAATATTGTGGTCCTTTTGGGGGGTTATTTTAAATTATGTAAACAAGTAATTTACCGAGATTAATCACGATTAATCCAAATTCAAGTGTGATTAATCAGATTTTTTAATAATTAAAAATATATATATATATATAAAGTTGCATTCATCTAAAAATATTGGGGTCTTTTTTAGGTTAATTTAAATGATGTAAACAAGTAATTTACTGTGATTAATCCAAATTTAAATCTAATTAATCTTATTTTAAAAATTCATTAAAAAAAATAATAAATTCGCATTTGTTTTAAAATATTGGGGTCTTTTTTTAGGTTATTTTAAATTATGTAAGAAAGTAATTTACTGAGATTAGTATTTTTTATTTTTTTATTTTAATGTTTTACTTTTTTTAATTTACTGAGATTAATCACGATTAATCCAAATTCAAGTGTAATTAATCAGATTTTTTTTTTAACTTCTAAAAAATGTTTTGTTAATAAGTTTGCATTTATTTTAAATATTAGGGGTTATTTGTAGGCTAATTTAAATTATTTAAGCAAGTAATTTACTCTGATTAATTATAATTAATCCAAATTCAAGTGTGATTAATCTAATTTTAAAAAATCTTTAAAAATAAATTTGCATTTGTTTTAAAATATTGGGGTCTTTTTTAGGTTATTTTTAAATTATGTAAGCAAGTAATTTACTGCGATTACTCATGATCAATCCTAATTCAAGTGTGATTAATTTGATTTAAAACAAACAAACAAAAAAAAATGATATTACATTCTGGTAATAAATTTGCATTTATTCTAAAATATTGGGGTCTTTTTTTAAGGTTAATTTAAATTGTGTAATCAAGTAATTTACTGTGATTAATCATGATTAATCCAAATTTAAGTGTGATTAATCTGATTTGAAAAATGCTTACAAAATAAATTTGCATTTATTCTAAAATATTGGGGTCTTTTTTTAAGGTTAATTTAAATTATGTAAGCACGTAATGTAGTGTTTTTAATCATTACTAATCCAAATTTAGGTATGATTAATCTGATTAAAAACAAAAAAAATCTTTACAAATGTTTTTCTATAACATTCTTTTAATAAATTTGCATCTCTTCTAAAATATTGGGGTCTTTTCTTAGGTTAAATAAAATTATGTAATCAAGTAATTTAATGTGATTAATTTGATTTTAAAAAATCTTTAAAAAATGATATAACATTCTGGTAATAAATTTGCATTTATTCTAACATATTGGGGTCCTTTTTAAGGTTAATTTAAATTGAGTAAGCAAGTAATTTACTGTGATTAATCACGATTAATCCAAATTTAATGTGATTAATCTAAAATAAATTTGCTTTGTCTAAACATATTTGGGTCTTTTTTTAAAGTTATTTTAAATTATTTAAAAAACAATTTACTGTGATTAATCATGATTAATACAAATTGAAGTGTAATTAATCTGATTTTAACAATTTGTAAAAAAAATAAATACATTTGCATTTGTTTTAAAATATTGGGGACTTTTTTTAGATTATTTTAAATTATGTACGGAAGTAATTTACTGAGATTAATCATGATTAATCCAAATACAAGTGTGATTAATTTAATTTAAAATTGGGCCCGACGTGATGTCACCCGCACTTCCTGTTTGGGCCTGACGTGACGTCACACGCACACATTCACTTTCAAGTGGAATACATCACAGGAGGTGTTGCATCATCAGTGTGGGCTGCTGCGCCCTGGTGGCCAACTGTGGTACTACGCCTCATGGAGCCATCACAAGCAGCAAGTTCACACACACACACACACACACACACACACACACACACGCACGCACGCACGCACGCACGCACACACACACACACACACACACACACACACACACACACACACACACACACACACACACACAGAGAGAGAGAGAAAAGATGTCGAGTCACGGTCCGGCTTACCCGCCAGCTTGTTGACGGTGTGCAGGCGGACGGCGAGCGCCTGATGTGCCAGCAGCGGCGAGGAGGGCAGCGAGCGCGACACGCCCTCCATCATGCGAACATGCTGCACGCCCTCCGCCATGGAGGCGTGGTCTCCCTCGAAGGCACAGTCGCTGTCCACACTGCCACCTGCAGGACAGGAGACACCAAGAGGACAAAATAACCCCAGTCAAAGATCCTCTATGCGACAGGAGCACTGTGACGTTTTTAAAGACCGAGTGATACATGTCAAAGATCCTATATGACAGAAACAGCAAAGTGTCCCTGTCATATAGAGGATCTTTGACAAGTGTTGTTTTTTCTGCAGGAGGTCCTCCAAAACTGCAGTCAAAGATCCTCTATGCGACAGGAGCACTCTTCTGTTTTTAAAGTTTTATTTTTCTGCAGGAGGTCCTCCAAAACTGCAGTCAAAGATCCTCTATGCGACAGGAGCACTCTTCTGTTTTTAAAGTTTTATTTTTCTGCAGGAGGTCCTCCAAAACTGCAGTCAAAGATCCTCTATGCGACAGGAGCACTCTGCTGTTTTTAAAGTGTTATTTTTTTGCGGGAGGTCCTCAAAACTGCAGTCAAAGATCCTCTATGTGACAGGGGCACTTTGCTATTTCTGACATATAGAGGATCTTTGAAAAGTGTTTTTTTTTTTTTTTTTTTGCGGGAGGTCCTCAAAATGACTGTCAAAGATCCTCTATGTGACAGAAACAGCAAAGTGCCCCTGTCATATAGAGGATCTTTGACCAGTGTTGTTTTTTCTGCAGGAGGTCCTCTGCAGTCAAAGATCCTCTATGTGACAGGAGCACTGTGCCGTTTTTAAAGACCTAGTGACACTTGTCAAAGATCCTATATGACAGAAACAGCAAAGTGTCCCTGTCATATAGAGGATCTTTGACAAGTGTTGTTTTTTCTGCAGGAGGTCCTCCAAAACTGCAGTCAAAGATCCTCTATGCGGCAGGAGCACTCTGCTGTTTTTAAAGTGTTATTTTTTTTTGCGGGAGGTCCATAAAACTGCAGTCAAAGATCCTCTATGTGACAGGGGCACTTTGCTATTTCTGACATATAGAGGATCTTTGACAAGTGTTTTTTTTTTTTTTTTTGCGAGAGGTCCTCAAAACTGTCATATAGGATCTTTGACATGTGGGTTTTTTTTGCAGGAGGTCCTCAAAATGACTGTCAAAGATCCTCTATGTGACAAAAACAGCAAAGTGCCCCCGTCATATAGAGGATCTTTGACAAGTGTTTTTTTTTTGTTTTGTTTTTTTTGCGGGAGGTCCTCAAAACTGCAGTCAAAGATCCTCTATGTGACAGGGGCACAAAGGTGTTTCTGTCATATAGAGGATCTTTGACAAGTGTTGTTTTTGGGAGGTCCTAAAAAACTGCAGTCAAAGATCCTCTATGCGACAGGAGCACTGTGCTGATTTTAAAGACCTAGTGATACTTGTCAAAGATCCTATATGACAGAAACAGCAAAGTGTCCCCGTCATATAGAGGATCTTTGACAAGTGTTGTTTTTTCTGCAGGAGGTCCTCCAAAACTGCAGTCAAAGATCCTCTATGCGACAAGAGCTTTCTGCTGTTTTTCTACTGTTATTTTTTTGCGGGAGGTCCTCAAAACTGCAGTCAAAGATCCTCTATGTGACAGGAGCACTCTGCTGTTTTTAAAGTGTTATTTTTTGCGGGAGGTCCTCAAAACTGCAGTCAAAGATCCTCTATGTGACAGAAACAGCAAAGTGCCCCTGTCATATAGAGGATCTTTGACAAGTGTTTTTTTTTTTTTTTTTTTTTTTTGCGGGAGGTCCTCAAAACTGCAGTCAAAGATCCTCTATGTGACAGGGGCACAAAGGTGTTTCTGTCATATAGAGGATCTTTGACAAGTGCTGTTTTTGGGAGGTCCTAAAAAACTGCAGTCAAAGATCCTCTATGCGACAGGAGCACTGTGCTGTTTTTAAAGACCGTGTGATACTTGTCAAAGATCCTATATGACAGAAACAGCAAAGTGTGCCCGTCATATAGAGGATCTTTGACAAGTGTTGTTTTTTCTGCAGGATGTCCTCCAAAACTGCAGTCAAAGATCCTCTATGCGACAAGAGCTTTCTGCTGTTTTTCTACTGTTATTTTTTTGCGGGAGGTCCTCAAAACTGCAGTCAAAGATCCTCTATGTGACAGGAGCACTCTGCTATTTCTGACATATAGAGGATCTTTGACAAGTGTTTTTTTTTTTTTTTTGCGAGAGGTCCTCAAAACTGTCATATAGGATCTTTGAATATGTGGGTTTTTTTTGCGGAGGTCCTCAAAATGACTGTCAAAGATCCTCTATGTGACAGAAACAGCAAAGTGCCCCTGTCATATAGAGGATCTTTGACAAGTGTTTTTTTTTTTTTTTTTGCGGGAGGTCCTCAAAACTGCAGTCAAAGATCATCTATGTGACAGGGGCACGAAGGTGTTTCTGTCATATAGAGGATCTTTGACAAGTGTTGTTTTTGGGAGGTCCTAAAAAACTGCAGTCAAAGATCCTTTTTGCGACAGAGCACTCTGCTGTTTTTAAAGATCGTGTGATACTTGTCAAAGATCCTATACGACAGAAACAGCAAAGTGTCCCCATCATATAGAGGATCTTTGACAAGTGTTGTTTTTTCTGCAGGAGGTCCTCCAAAACAGCAAAGTGCTCCTGTCGTTTAAACAATCTTTGATGAGTGTTCTTTTTTGGCAGGAGGTCCTCAAAAATGTTGGTCAAAGATCCTCTATATCACAGGATGCTGTTTTAAGAGCCTAGTGCAAAAAGATTTTACACTTTGCTGTTTTTAAGTGTGTTGTGCAAAACAAAAACAAAAACAAAAACAACAAGTGAATCTCAAAATCAGCAATCAAAGATCTTCTATATGAAAGAAGCACTTTGCTTTCAGCAGTCAAAGATCCTTTATACAGATACAATGACACATGCTAGCCTGGAGGTTATTGACGTCGGCGCCATTGACCTAGAAGAGGGAAACAACGCCGCGTGACCTCGCTTCCACATCAACAACACCCGCGTTTTAATCACAACCACATCCTCTCTGGTCATAGTATTAGCATACATGCTAGTTAAAACTGCTTTTATTAGCATACATGCTAGTTAAAACTGCTTCTATTAGCATACATGCTAGTTAAAACTGTTTTTATTAGCATACATGCTAGTTAAAACTGCTTTTATTAGCATACATGCTAGTTAAAACTGCTTTTATTAGCATACACGCTAGTTAAAACTGCTTCTTTTAGCATACATGCTAGTTAAAACTGCTTTTATTAGCATACATGCTAGTTAAAACTGCTTCTATTAGCATACATGCTAGTAAAAGTGGAAATAGTTGGATATTATTAGCATACATGCTAGTTAAAAGTGCTTTCTTAGCATACATGCTAGTTAAAACTGCTTTTATTAGCGTACATGCTAGTTAAAACTGCTTTTATTAGCATACATGCTAGTTAAAACTGCTTTTATTAGCATACATGCTAGTTAAAACTGCTTCTATTAGCATACATGCTAGTTAAAAGTGTAAATAGTTAGATATTATTAGCATACATGCTAGTTAAAAGTGTAAATAGTTGGATATTATTAGCATACATGCTAGTTAAAAGTGCTTTCTTAGCATACATGCTAGTTAAAAGTGTAAATAGTTGGATATTATTAGCATACATGTTGTTAAAAGTGCTTTCTTAGCATACATGCTAGTTAAAAGTGTAAATAGTTGGATATTATTAGCATACATGCTAGTTAAAAGTGTAAATAGTTGGATATTATTAGCATACATGCTAGTTAAAAGTGTAAATAGTTGGATATTATTAGCATACATGCTAGTTAAAAGTGTATATAGTTGGATATTATTAGCATACATGCTAGTTAAAGTGTAAATAGTTGGATATTATTAGCATACATGCTAGTTAAAGTGTAAATAGTTGGATATTATTAGCATACATGCTAGTTAAAGTGTAAATAGTTGGGTATTATTAGCATACATGCTAGTTAAAAGTGTAAATAGTTGGATATTATTAGCATACATGCTAGTTAAAAGTGCTTTCTTAGCATACATGCTAGTTAAAAGTGTAAATAGTTGGATATTATTAGCATACATGTTGTTAAAAGTGCTTTCTTAGCATACATGCTAGTTAAAAGTGTAAATAGTTGGATATTATTAGCATACATGCTAGTTAAAAGTGTAAATAGTTGGATATTATTAGCATACATGCTAGTTAAAAGTGTAAATAGTTGGATATTATTAGCATACATGCTAGTTAAAAGTGTATATAGTTGGATATTATTAGCATACATGCTAGTTAAAGTGTAAATAGTTGGATATTATTAGCATACATGCTAGTTAAAGTGTAAATAGTTGGATATTATTAGCATACATGCTAGTTAAAGTGTAAATAGTTGGGTATTATTAGCATACATGCTAGTTAAAAGTGTAAATAGTTGGATATTATTAGCATACATGTTAGTTAAAAGTGTATATAGTTGGATATTATTAGCATACATGCTAGTTAAAGTGTAAATAAGGGTGGAGGAGGATGGAGGTCATTAGGTGGAGGAGGATGGAGGTCATTAGCTAAAAGACTTCCTCTCCTCTAACAACATTCCTGCCGCTGATAAACATCCACAGAAAGTGTCGCTCCAAAGGTGTGCTTACCTTGGCCAAAGTGGCTCAGGTGAGGGTCTAGAGGTGTGCTTACCTTGGCCAAAGTGGCTCAGGTGAGGGTCTAAAGCAGGTGAGCGGGGGTCTGCCAGGTCCTCACTCCCTCCATCTGTGCACAGGAAGAAGGAGAGTGAGCAGTGAGCGGTGAGACCACGCCTGGTTGGCAGCAACACCATGTGGCCCCTCGGGACCCCCAGCAGGCTGCACATACACACACACACACACACACACACACACACACACACACACACACACACACACACACACACACACACACACACGCACACACACACACACACACACACACACACACACACACACACACACACACGCACACACACACACACACACACACACACACACACACACACACTCCTGGTTCTTAATAACTATGGACATGAAACACTGATATCGCGATACAGTTTTCAGCCCTAAGTCACTATAGTGCAGGGGTCAGCAACCTTTTTGAAAGCAAGAGCTACTTCTTGGGTAGTGATTCATGCGAAGGGCTACCAGTTTGATACACACTTCAATAAATTGCCAGAAATAGCCAATTTGCTCAATTTACCTTCAACTCTATGTTATTATTAATAATTAATGATATTCACACTTAATTGAACGGTTTAAAAGAGGAGAAAACACCAAAAAAAAATGACAATTCAATTTTGAAACATAGTTTATCTTCAATTTCGACTCTTTAAAATTCAAAATTCAACCGAAAAAAAGAAGAGAAAAACTAGCTAATTTGAATCTTTTTGAAAAAATTAAAAAAATAATTTATGGAACATCATTAGTCATTTTTCCTGATTAAGATTAATTTTAGAATTTTGATGACATGTTTTAAATAGGTTAAAATCCAATCTGCACTTTGTTAGAATATATAACAAATTGGACCAAGCTATATTTCTAACAAAGACAAATCATTATTTCTTCTAGATTTTCCAGAACAAAAATGTTTTAAAAAAATTCAAAAGACTTTGAAATAAGATTTAAATTTGATTCTACAGATTTTCTACATTTGCCAGAATACATTTTTTGAATTTTAATCATAATAAGTTTGAAGAAATATTTCACAAATATTCTTCGTCGAAAAAACAGAAGCTAAAATGAAGAATTAAATTAAAATGTATTTATTATTCTTTACAATTAAAAAAAATAAATTACTTGAACATTGATTTAAATTGTCAGGAAAGAAGAGGAAGGAATTTAAAAGGTAAAAAGGTATATGTGTTTAAAAATCCTAAAATCATTTTTAAGGTTGTATTTTTTCTCTAAAATTGTCTTTCAGAAAGTTATAAGAAGCAAAGTAAAAAAATTAATGAATTTATTTAAACAAGTGAAGACCAAGTCTTTCAAATATTTTCTTGGATTTTCAAATTCTATTTGAGTTTTGTCTCTCTTAGAATTAAAAATGTCGGGCAAAGCGAGACCAGCTTGCTAGTAAATAAATACAATTTAAAAAATAGAGGCAGCTCACTGGTAAGTGCTGCTATTTGAGCTATTTTTAGAACAGGCCAGCGGGCTACTCATCTGGTCCTTACGGGCTACCTGGTGCCCGCGGGCACCGCGTTGGTGACCCTTGGACTAGAGAGTTTCTGCCTGACGTTGACACACTTAGAGAATTTTTTTTGACACATTTAGAGAGTTTTTTTGACACATTTAGAGAGTTTTTTTTTGACACATTTAGAGAGTTTTTTTGACACATTTAGAGAGTTTTTTTGTCACATTTAGAGAGTTTCTGCCTGACGTTGACACATTTAGAGTTTTTTTGACACATTTAGAGAGTTTTTTTGACACATTTAGAGTTTTTTTGACACATTTAGAGAGTTTTTTTTTTTACACATTTTGAGTTTTTTTTGACACATTTAGAGTTTTTTTGACACATTTAGACACATTTAGAGAGTTTTTTTGACACATTTAGAGGTTTTTTTGACACATTTAGAGTTTTTTTGACACATTTAGAGAGTTTTTTTGACACATTTAGAGAGTTTTTTTTGACACATTTAGAGGTTTTTTTGACACATTTAGAGAGTTTTTTTGACACATTTAGAGAGTTTCTGCCTGACGTTGACACATTTAGAGAGTTTTTTTGACACATTTCGAGTTTTTTTGATACATTTAGAGAGTTTTTTTTGACACATTTAGAGAGTTTTTTTTGACACATTTAGAGAGTTTTTTTTGACACATTTAGAGAGTTTTTTTTGACACATTTAGAGAGTCTTTTTTTTACACATTTAGAGTTTTTTTGACACATTTAGAGAGTTTTTTTTGACACATTTAGAGTTTTTTTGACACATTTAGAGAGTTTTTTTTACACATTTAGAGAGTTTTTTGACACATTTAGAGTTTTTTTGACACATTTAGAGTTTTTTTTGACACATTTAGAGTTTTTTTGACACATTTAGAGAGTTTTTTTTGACACATTTAGAGTTTTTTTGACACATTTAGACACATTTAGAGAGTTTTTTTGACACATTTAGAGGTTTTTTTGACACATTTAGAGTTTTTTTGACACATTTAGAGAGTTTTTTTGACACATTTAGAGAGTTTTTTTTGACACATTTAGAGGTTTTTTTGACACATTTAGAGAGTTTTTTTGACACATTTAGAGAGTTTCTGCCTGACGTTGACACATTTAGAGAGTTTTTTTGACACATTTCGAGTTTTTTTGATACATTTAGAGAGTTTTTTTTGACACATTTAGAGAGTTTTTTTTGACACATTTAGAGAGTTTTTTTTGACACATTTAGAGAGTTTTTTTTGACACATTTAGAGAGTCTTTTTTTACACATTTAGAGTTTTTTTGACACATTTAGAGAGTTTTTTTTGACACATTTAGAGTTTTTTTGACACATTTAGAGAGTTTTTTTTACACATTTAGAGAGTTTTTTGACACATTTAGAGTTTTTTTGACACATTTAGAGTTTTTTTTGACACATTTAGAGTTTTTTTGACACATTTAGAGTTTTTTTGACACATTTAGAGAGTTTTTTTTGACACATTTAGAGTTTTTTTGACACATTTAGAGAGTTTTTTTGACACATTTAGAGAGGTTTTTTTGACACATTTAGAAGGTTTTTTTGACACATTTAGAGAGTTTTTTTTTACACATTTAGAGAGTTTTTTTGACACATTTAGAGAGTTTTTTTTTACACATTTAGAGGGTTTTTTTGACACATTTAGAGAGTTTTTTTTTACACATTTAGAGAGTTTTTTTGACACATTTAGAGAGTTTTTTTTGACACATTTAGAGTTTGTGCCTGACATTTAGACATGACTTTTGTGGGCTCCTCCAAAGACAATCAGGTCTTTATGGGGGTAGAAAGCGGCCATTGTTCTGCTCACATGGCTCTCTTGTCGGCCAATCACAACGCCAGGCTGACAAACGCCACCTTTGACCTCTGACTGGACCAGGACACAAGAACTCGGGTCCCGGTGACACAATGTGGCCTCTGTCGCCGGCCGTGATGGCGTCCCACGCCTCCACCGCGCCACGCCAAGGCATCGAGATGATGCCATGTTGTGGTTAAAGTGCTCTGTATTCATTGTAAAGAGCCTCTCCTAGCGGACAGGTGGTCTACATGCGGTACAACAGGGGTGTCCAAAGTGCGGCCCCGGGGGCCACAACTCATTTTCAAGGGCACATTTGACAAATGCTATTAAAACAACACAAGAAAAAACATGACAAAGTGGAATAAAAGAGGTCAAAGCTTTATTTCTTTGAAAATAATAATGATGTTATGAATTATTGACATATTCAAGGCTGCAATTACTTTAAATTTCCACTTTGAAATATTTTTTTTTGTGGAAAATATTGCATATTTTGTGTGTTTGCCATATAAAAGACAAAGTTTTCTATGGCAAAAATAGCAATAAAAATTAAAATAAAAAACATACAAAAAAATAATTATAATTGACAAATATATCCGAATTTGATTTAGGGATTTAATTACAAAAAATATGCATAGTTTGTGTCTGCCATATAAAAAACACATTTATTTATGACAAAAATAGCAATAAAAAAATAAAATAAAACAAAAATTATAATTGACAAATAGATCGGATGTTGATTTAGAGATTTAACTGGAAAAAATATAACTAATTTTTTAACACGTTCATGAGTGGGAAACCTTTTGGAACCACAATAAATTTAGTGTGATATTTTTTTTAAACTGTCACTGCTCAAAAATAATAATGAATCAAAATTATTGTTATGAATTATTGACATATTCAAGGCTCCTAAGTCCTTCACATCAAATATTACACTTTGAAATATTTTTTTTTGTGTAAAATATTGCATAGTTTGTGTTTGCCATATAAAAAACACATTTATCTATGACAAAAAAGGTATTAAAAAATAAAATAAAAAATGGATACAATCAACAAATAGATCTGAAGTTGATCTAGAGATGAAAAAAATATGACACATTTTTAACACTTTTATGATCCCCCCAAAAAATGTTTTACTGTCATTCCTCCAAAAATAATAATAAAAAAAAAACAATATTGTTATGAATTATTGACATAATTCAGGATCCAATTACTTCACATCACATATGACAATTTGAAATATTTTTTTTTGGGTGGAAAATATTGCATATTGTGTGTGTTTGTCATATAAAAGACAAAGTTTTCTATGGCAAAAATAGCAATAAAAAGTAAAATAAAAAACATACTTAAAAATAATCATAATTGACAAATATATCCGAATTTGATGTAGGGATTTAATTTTAAAAAATATGCATAGTTTGTGTCTGCCATATAAAAAAACACATTTATTTATGACAAAAATAGCAATAAAAAAAGAAAAGAAAACAAAAATTATAATTGACAAATAGATCGGATGTTGATTTAGAGATTTAACTGGAAAAAATATAACTAATTTTTTAACACATTCATGATTTAGTGTGATAACTTTTTTTAAACTGTCACTGCTCAAAAATAATAATGAATCAAAATTATTGATATGAATTATTGACATATTCAAGGCTCCTAATTCCTTCACATCAAATATTACACTTTGAAATATTTTTTTTTGTGTGGAAAATATTGCAGTTTGTGTTTGCCATATAAAAAACACATTTATCTATGACAAAAAAGGTATTAAAAAAATAAAATAAAAAATGGATACAATCAACAAATAGATCTGAAGTTGATCTAGAGAGGAAAAAAATATGACACATTTTTAACACTTTTGGATCCCCCCCAAAAAATTTTTTTTACTGTCATTCCTCCAAAAATAATAAAAATTCAAAAACAATATTGTTATGAATTATTGACATAATTCAGGATCCAATTACTTCACATCACATATGACAATTTGAATTATTTTTTTTTGGTGGAAAATATTGCATATGGTGTTTGTTTGCTATATAAAAAAACAAAGTTTTCTATGACAAAAATAGCAATAAAAAGTAAAATAAAAACTTTTTTTTTTTTTAAATATAATTGACAAATAGATCTGAAGTTAATCTACACATTTAACTAAAAAAATATGACTAATTTTTAACACGTTTATGAGTGGGGCTCTTTTGGATCCCCTCAAATTTTGGTGGGATTTTTTTTCTTTAAGACTGTCTTTGCTCAAAAGATAATAATGAATCCAAATTAATGTTATGAATTATTGACATATTCAAAGCTACAATTACTTCAAATATTCCACTTTGAATTTATTTATTTTTTTGTGGAAAATATTGCATATTTTGTGTGTTTGCCATATAAAAAACAAAGTTTTCTATGACAAAAATAGCAATAAAAAGTAAAATAAAAAACCTACAAAAAAATAATTATAATTGACAAATATACCCGAACTTGATGTAGGGATTTAATTAAAAAAAATATGCATAGTTTGTGTCTGCCATATAAAAAACACATTTATCTATGACAAAAAAGGTATTTAAAAAATAAAATAAAAAATGGATACAATCAACAAATAGATCTGAAGTTGATCTAGAGATGAAAAAAATATGACACATTTTTAACACTTTTGGATCCCCCCCAAAAATTTTTTTACTGTCATTCCTCCAAATATAATAAAAAATCAAAAACAATATTGTTATGAATTATTGACATAATTCAGGATCCAATTACTTCACATCACATATGACAATTTGAAATATTTTTTTTGGGGTGGAAAATATTGCATTTTGTGTGTGTTTGCCATATAAAAAACAAAGTTTTGTATGACAAAAATAGCAATAAAAAGTAAAATAAAAACATAAAAAAAATAAAATTATAATTGACAAATAGATCTGAAGTTGATCTACACATTTAACTCAAAAAATATGACTAATTTTTAACACGTTTATGAGTGGGGCTCTTTTGGATCCCCTCAAATTTTGGTGGGATTTTTTTTCTTTAAAACTGTCTTTGCTCAAAAGATAATAATGAATCAAAATTAATGTTATGAATTATTGACATATTCAAAGCTACAATTACTTCAAATATTCCACTTTAGATTTTTTTTATTTTTTGTGAAAAATATTGCATATTTTGTGTGTTTGCCATATAAAAAACAAAGTTTTCTATGGCAAAAATAGCAATAAAAAGTAAAATAAAAAACATACAAAAAAAATAATTATAATTGACAAATATATCCGAATTTGATGTAGGGATTTAATTTAAAAAAATATGCATAGTTTGTGTCTGCCGTATAAAAAACACATTTATTTATGACAAAAATAGCAATAAAAAAAGAAAATAAAACAAAAATTATAATTGAAAAATAGATCAGATGTTGATTTAGAGATTTAACTGGAAAAAATATAACAAATTTTTTTAACACGTTCATGAGTGGGAAACCTTTTGGAACCACAATAAATTTAGTGTGATCATTTTTTTTTAAACTGTCACTGCTCAAAAATAATAATGAATCAAAATTATTGTTATGAATTATTGACATATTCAAGGCTCCTAATTCCTTCACATCAAATATTACACTTTGAAATATTTTTTTGTGTGTAAAATATTGCATAGTTTGTGTTTGCCATACAAAAAACACTTTTATCTATGACAAAAAAGGTATTAAAAAAATTAAATAAAAAATGGATACAATCAACAAATAGATCTGAAGTTGATCTAGAGATGAAAAAAATATGACACATTTTTAACACTTTTGGATCCCCCAAAAAATTAGTGGGATTTTTTTTTTAATTTTTTTACTGTCATTCCTCCAAAAATAACAAAAAATCAAAAACAATATTGTTATGAATTATTGACATAATTGACAATTTGAATTTTTTTTTTTTTGGTGGAAAATATTGCATATTGTGTGTGTTTGCCATATAAAAAACAAAGTTTTCTATGACAAAAATAGCAATAAAAAGTAAAATAAAAACATTTTTTTTAAAAATTATAATTGACAAATAGATCTGAAGTTGATCTACACATTTAACTCAAAAAATATGACTAATTTTTAACACGTTTATGAGTGGGGCTCTTTTGGATCCCCTCAAATTTTGGTGGGATTTTTTTTCTTTAAGACTGTCTTTGCTCAAAAGATAATAATGAATCCAAATTAATGTTATGAATTATTGACATATTCAAAGCTACAATTACTTCAAATATTCCACTTTGAATTTATTTATTTTTTTGTGGAAAATATTGCATATTTTGTGTGTTTGCCATATAAAAAACAAAGTTTTCTATGACAAAAATAGCAATAAAAAGTAAAATAAAAAACATACAAAAAAATAATTATAATTGACAAATATACCCGAACTTGATGTAGGGATTTAATTAAAAAAAATATGCATAGTTTGTGTCTGCCATATAAAAAACACATTTATCTATGACAAAAAAGGTATTTAAAAAATAAAATAAAAAATGGATACAATCAACAAATAGATCTGAAGTTGATCTAGAGATGAAAAAAATATGACACATTTTTAACACTTTTGGATCCCCCCCAAAAAATTTTTTACTGTCATTCCTCCAAATATAATAAAAAATCAAAAACAATATTGTTATGAATTATTGACATAATTCAGGATCCAATTACTTCACATCACATATGACAATTTGAAATATTTTTTTTGGGGTGGAAAATATTGCATTTTGTGTGTGTTTGCCATATAAAAAACAAAGTTTTGTATGACAAAAATAGCAATAAAAAGTAAAATAAAAACATAAAAAAAATAAAATTATAATTGACAAATAGATCTGAAGTTGATCTACACATTTAACTCAAAAAATATGACTAATTTTTAACACGTTTATGAGTGGGGCTCTTTTGGATCCCCTCAAATTTTGGTGGGATTTTTTTTCTTTAAAACTGTCTTTGCTCAAAAGATAATAATGAATCAAAATTAATGTTATGAATTATTGACATATTCAAAGCTACAATTACTTCAAATATTCCACTTTGAATTTTTTTATTTTTTGTGGAAAATATTGCATATTTTGTGTGTTTGCCATATAAAAGACAAAGTTTTCAAAGACAAAAATAGCAATAAAAAGTAGAATAAAAAACATACAAAAAAATTATTATAATTGACAAATATATCCGAATTTGATGTAGGGATTTAATTTAAAAAAATATGCATAGTTTGTGTCTGCCATATAAAAAACACATTTATTTATGACAAAAATAGCAATAAAAAAAAGAAAATAAAACAAAAATTATAATTGACAAATAGATCGAATGTTGATTTAGAGATTTAACTGGAAAAAATATAACTAATTTTTTAACACGTTCATGATTTACTGTGATAATTTTTTTTAAACTGTCACTGCTCAAAAATAATAATGAATCAAAATTATTGTTATGAATTATTGACATATTCAAGGCTCCTAATTCCTTCACATCAAATATTACACTTTGAAATATATTGCATAGTTTGTGTTTGCCATATAAAAAACACATTTATCTATGACAAAAAAGGTATTAACACATTATTATGCCTAATTTGGACAACCAGGTATGGTGAAGATAAGGTACTTTTTTTTAAAATTACTAAAATAAGATAAATAAATTAAAAACATTTTCTTGAATAAAAAAGAAAGTACAACAATATAAAAACAGTTACATAGAAACTAGTAATGAATGAAAATGAGTAAAATGAAGTGTTAAAGGTTAGTACTATTAGTGGAGCAGCAGCACGCACAATCATGTGTGCTTACGGACTGTATCCCTTGCAGACTGTATTGATATATATTGATATATAATGTAGGAAGCAGAATATTAATAACAGAAAGAAACAACACTTTTGTGTGAATGAGTGTAAATGGGGGAGGGAGGTTTTTTGGGTTGGTGCACTAATTGTAAGTGTATCTTGTGTTTTTTATGTGGATTTAATTAAAAAAAACAAAAACCTGATACCGATAATAAAAAAAACGATACCGATAATTTCCGATATTACATTTTAACGCATATATCGGCCGATATTATCGGGCATCTCTAGTCTGTCATTAAAATGTTAAAAATAAGTCAGATTATTAGTTTTTTAAATTTATTTAACGCTTACAGTAAATCTCTATATCAACTTCAAGTTGATATAAAGTAATACAAATTTTTTTAAAAATGTTTTATGGCTTTTTATTATCGGACATCTCTACTAGAAATGTTAAATAATTATCAATATTGATCAAAATAATAATACAATACAAATAATTACTGCATAACAAAAAATTAATTTCCATAGTTCAATAAAAATAACATGGCAAATTCATGTTACACAGCCGTTACTTCCTGCCACTAAACCTGCAGAAAATACTTCTTCTCAGGTTTCTATGTTTACATTTTCACACTATTTTATTACACTTTATGAAGCATTTCTTACTTCATTTTAAGAGATTATAGTTAAGTGTTCAATGTGATTTAGTTGACTTTGCTTGAGTGTTTTCCATGTTTGTGTTGACATTTCCTTCCTGCCTTGACAGCTGAGGGATTACAATCACAGGAAGTTACATTTGAAATTAAAATGTTTACATGAAATCATGTTTTTCCCTGGTCCAATAGGTCATAAAAATATCAATTATTGATATAAAACGGTAATATCGTGATACAGTTTCCAGTCATATCGCCCAGTCCTAAAAAAAAAAGCACAAACTAGGTTTAAGTCTCGGTCCCATACTACATTGAAAACCTCTCTTTTGAAAAATGACCAGACAATTGAGACTATTTGGTAAAAATGAAAGGATAAGGAGTTGTGCCCCCCCCCCCATCTCCCTGGCACTGGCGGTCACCAGCGGGGTGTTTGGATGGGCGGGCACAGGGCCAGAGACATGACGCATGGTAGTGCGTCACCACAGATGGAGGGACAGAGGGAGCACTACTAATGACTGAAACATCACCTACTGCTGGCTGTGTGGACACATGAACACATGAATAAACTCCTGTACTGGTGTCCAACTCACATCATTTTATGAGCACATGAACACATGAATGAGCACATGAACACATGCATAAACTCCTGTACTGGCGTCCAACTCACATCATTTTATGAGCACATGAACACATGAATGAGCACATGAACACATGCATAGACTCCTGTACTGGTGTCCAACTCACTTCATTTTATGAGCACATGAACACATGAATGAGCACATGAACACATGCATAAACTCCTGTACTGGTGTCCAACTCACATCATTTTATGAGCACATGAACACATGAATGAGCACATGAACACATGCATAGACTCCTGTACTGGTGTCCAACTCACATCATTTTATGAGCACATGAACACATGAATGAGCACATGAACACATGCATAGACTCCTGTACTGGTGTCCAACTCACATCATTTTATGAGCACATGAACACATGAATGAGCACATGAACACATGCATAAACTCCTGTACTGGTGTCCAACTCACATCATTTTATGAGCACATGAACACATGAATGAGCACATGAACACGTGCATAGACTCCTGTACTGGTGTCCAACTCACATCATTTTATGAGCACATGAACACATGAATGAGCACATGAACACTTGCATAGACTCCTGTACTGGTGTCCAACTCACATCATTTTATGAGCACATGAACACATGAATGAGCACATGAACACTTGCATAGACTCCTGTACTGGTGTTCAACTCACATCATTTTATGAGCACATGAACACATGAATGAGCACATGAACACGTGCATAGACTCCTGTACTGGTGTCCAACTCACATCATTTTATGAGCACATGAACACATGAATGAGCACATGAACACGTGCATAGACTCCTGTACTGGTGTCCAACTCACATCATTTTATGAGCACATGAACACATGAATGAGCACATGAACACGTGCATAGACTCCTGTACTGGTGTCCAACTCACATCATTTTATGAGCACATGAACACATGAATGAGCACATGAACACGTGCATAGACTCCTGTACTGGTGTCCAACTCACATCATTTTATGAGCACATGAACACATGAATGAGCACATGAACACATGCATAGACTCCTGTACTGGTGTCCAACTCACATCATTTTATGAGCACATGAACACATGAATGAGCACATGAACACATGCATAAACTCCTGTACTGGTGTCCAACTCACATCATTTTATGAGCACATGAACACATGAATGAGCACATGAACACATGCATAAACTCCTGTACTGGTGTCCAACTCACATCATTTTATGAGCACATGAACACATGAATGAGCACATGAACACATGCATAAACTCCTGTACTGGTGTCCAACTCACATCATTTTATGAGCACATGAACACATGAATGAGCACATGAACACATGCATAAACTCCTGTACTGGTGTCCAACTCACATCATTTTATGAGCACATGAACACATGAATGAGCACATGAACACATGCATAAACTCCTGTACTGGTGTCCAACTCACATCATTTTATGAGCACATGAACACATGAATGAGCACATGAACACATGCATAAACTCCTGTACTGGTGTCCAACTCACATCATTTTATGAGCACATGAACACATGAATGAGCACATGAACACATGCATAGACTCCTGTACTGGTGTCCAACTCACATCATTTTATGAGCACATGAACACATGAATGAGCACATGAACACATGCATAAACTCCTGTACTGGTGTCCAACTCACATCATTTTATGAGCACATGAACACATGAATGAGCACATGAACACATGCATAAACTCCTGTACTGGTGTCCAACTCACATCATTTTATGAGCACATGAACACATGAATGAGCACATGAACACATGCATAAACTCCTGTACTGGTGTCCAACTCACATCATTTTATGAGCACATGAACACATGAATGAGCACATGAACACATGCATAAACTCCTGTACTGGTGTCCAACTCACATCATTTTATGAGCACATGAACACATGAATGAGCACATGAACACATGCATAAACTCCTGTACTGGTGTCCAACTCACATCATTTTATGAGCACATGAACACATGAATGAGCACATGAACACATGCATAAACTTCTGTACTGGTGTCCAACTCACATCATTTTATGAGCACATGAACACATGAATGAGCACATGAACACGTGCATAAACTCCTGTACTGGTGTCCAACTCACATCATTTTATGAGCACATGAACACATGAATGAGCACATGAACACATGAATAAACTCCTGTACTGGTGTCCAACTCACATCATTTTATGAGCACATGAACACATGAATGAGCACATGAACACATGCATAGACTCCTGTACTGGTGTCCAACTCACATCATTTTATGAGCACATGAACACATGAATGAGCACATGAACACATGCATAGACTCCTGTACTGGTGTCCAACTCACATCATTTTATGAGCACATGAACACATGAATGAGCACATGAACACGTGCATAGACTCCTGTACTGGTGTCCAACTCACATCATTTTATGAGCACATGAACACATGAATGAGCACATGAACACGTGCATAGACTCCTGTACTGGTGTCCAACTCACATCATTTTATGAGCACATGAACACATGAATGAGCACATGAACACGTGCATAAACTCCTGTACTGGTGTCCAACTCACATCATTTTATGAGCACATGAACACATGAATGAGCACATGAACACATGCATAGACTCCTGTACTGGTGTCCAACTCACATCATTTTATGAGCACATGAACACATGAATGAGCACATGAACACATGCATAGACTCCTGTACTGGTGTCCAACTCACATCATTTTATGAGCACATGAACACATGAATGAGCACATGAACACGTGCATAGACTCCTGTACTGGTGTCCAACTCACATCATTTTATGAGCACATGAACACATGAATGAGCACATGAACACGTGCATAGACTCCTGTACTGGTGTCCAACTCACATCATTTTATGAGCACATGAACACATGAATGAGCACATGAACACGTGCATAAACTCCTGTACTGGTGTCCAACTCACATCATTTTATGAGCACATGAACACATGAATGAGCACATGAACACATGAATAAACTCCTGTACTGGTGTCCAACTCACATCATTTTATGAGCACATGAACACATGAATGAGCACATGAACACATGCATAAACTCCTGTACTGGTGTCCAACTCACATCATTTTATGAGCACATGAACACATGAATGAGCACATGAACACGTGCATAGACTCCTGTACTGGTGTCCAAATCACATCATTTTATGAGCACATGAACACATGAATGAGCACATGAACACATGCATAGACTCCTGTACTGGTGTCCAAATCACATCATTTTATGAGCACATGAACACATGAATGAGCACATGAACACATGAATAAACTCCTGTACTGGTGTCCAACTCACATCATTTTATGAGCACATGAACACATGAATGAGCACATGAACACATGCATAAACTCCTGTACTGGTGTCCAACTCACATCATTTTATGAGCACATGAACACATGAATGAGCACATGAACACGTGCATAGACTCCTGTACTGGTGTCCAACTCACATCATTTTATGAGCACATGAACACATGAATGAGCACATGAACACGTGCATAGACTCCTGTACTGGTGCCCAACTCACATCATTTTATGAGCACATGAACACATGAATGAGCACATGAACACGTGCATAAACTCCTGTACTGGTGTCCAACTCACATCATTTTATGAGCACATGAACACATGAATGAGCACATGAACACATGAATAAACTCCTGTACTGGTGTCCAACTCACATCATTTTATGAGCACATGAACACATGAATGAGCACATGAACACATGCATAAACTCCTGTACTGGTGTCCAACTCACATCATTTTATGAGCACATGAACACATGAATGAGCACATGAACACGTGCATAGACTCCTGTACTGGTGTCCAACTCACATCATTTTATGAGCACATGAACACATGAATGAGCACATGAACACGTGCATAGACTCCTGTACTGGTGCCCAACTCACATCATTTTATGAGCACATGAACACATGAATGAGCACATGAACACATGAATAAACTCCTGTACTGGTGTCCAACTCACATCATTTTATGAGCACATGAACACATGAATGAGCACATGAACACATGCATAAACTCCTGTACTGGTGTCCAACTCACATCATTTTATGAGCACATGAACACATGAATGAGCACATGAACACGTGCATAGACTCCTGTACTGGTGTCCAACTCACATCATTTTATGAGCACATGAACACATGAATGAGCACATGAACACGTGCATAGACTCCTGTACTGGTGCCCAACTCACATCATTTTATGAGCACATGAACACATGAATGAGCACATGAACACGTGCATAAACTCCTGTACTGGTGTCCAACTCAAGGCCCGCCCGCCACATCATTTTATTTGGCCCGCAAAAGCCTGGAAATAATCAAATAATACGCGTCTATGAAGTCTTTTCTTACTAAATTCATTGGTTCTTTACATTTTGACGGAAAAAATACACGCACTGCATGCAATTGCATATATTTGTTATTTAATATCCAATAATGTAATAAAGATTAGGGGTGTAACAGTACGTGTATTTGTATTGAATTGTTTCGTGTCTAACGCTTAAACCAAGAATAAACAAAAGGTGAGTGCCCCTAAGAAAAGGCATTGAAGCTTAGGGAAGGCGATGCAGAACCAAACTAAAACTGAACTGGCTACAAAGCAAACAAAAACAGAATGCTGGACGACAGCAAAGACTTACTGTGGAGCAGAGACCATGTACATCCTGTACGTGACATGACAATCAACAATGTCCCCACAAAGAAGGATTAAAAACAACTGAAATATTCTTGATTGCTAAAACAAAGTAGATGCGGGGAAATATCGCTCAAAGGAAGACATGAAACTGCTACAGGAAAATACCAAAATAAGAGAAAAAGTCATCAAAATAGGAGCGCAAGACAAGAAGTAAAACACTACACACAGGAAAACAGCAAAAAAGTCCAAATAAGTCAGGGTGTGATGTGACAGGTGGTGACAGTACACCTACTTTGAGACAAGAGCTATAGTGATGCATGCTTGGTTATGCTTTAAAGTCATAGTCAATGACTTTTTATTGTCAACTGAATTTTGTTTTTTAATGATTTCTGCTGGTGACAGACAGTTGTTGGTTTTTGTTTTTGTTAGTTTTTTTAATTCATTTATTTTTTATAAATTTTGATTTCTATGTACTGTTTTAATTGGTTTTACCCTTTAAAATCATTTTTAATCATATTTATTTTTATATTGTTTTTTATTTATTTATTTTTTGTTTTTATTCAGTCATTGGTGGAGCTAAGATTAATATTTGAATATTTCTTTCTTTCAAACTGTCATTGCTCAAAACATAATATTGAATCAAAATCAATGTTATTATGAATTATTGACCTATCCAAGGTTCCCATTACTTCACATCAAATATTACACGAAGAAAAATATTTTTCTGGAAGATTTTGCAAATTTGGTAAATAAATAACCCCAAAAATGTATATTTTGTTGTTTTCTTACTGTACCGAAAATGTAAATAAATAACCCCAAAAATGTATATTTTGTTGTTTTCTTACTGTACCGAAAATGTAAATAAATAACCCCAAAAATGTATATTTTGTTGTTTTCTTACTGTACCGAAAATGTAAATAAGTACCAATCGGTACCGGGCCACACAAGAAATTATTATTTTATTTTATTTATTTATTTTATTTTTAATGAAATCAACATAAAAAACACAATATATACATTATATATCAATATATATCAATACAGTCTGCAGGGATACAGTCCGTAAGCACACATGATTGTATTTATTTATGTAAAAAAAAAAAAAAATAAATAAAATTTAAAAAAAAAAAATTTAAAATTAAATACACCCCCCCCCCCCGCCCCCCCAACACCGGTCCGTGGGACAAATTTTCAAGCGTTGACCGGTCCGCAGCTACAAAAAGGTTGGGGACCACTGCACTATATGATTTGCCTGAGAAGCTGGACAGGACAAAAAAAAAAATAATAATAAAAAAGTAAAAAAATGCCGAAAAATCTATTTGTGGCGGCCTTAATTCTTTTGTGGCGGGCCGCCACAAATAAATGAATGTATTCTAACTCGTAAATGAATGTAAACAAAAATCCGCTTACAATAGAGCTAATGGGAGGTCCTCTATTCGGACCGTAAAACCGAATAAACGACCATCCAAAAAGCGCCAACAATACTCAATACTGATATCGTTGTTATAAGCGCGGCATGGGTCGGCTGGTAGAGCAGCCGTGCCAGAAACTTGAGGTTTGCCGGTTCCGTCCCCGCTTCCGACATCCTAGTCCACCTGCTCCCGGTGCCGCCCACGCTGCTTTAAATGTCACTTAGACATCGGCTTTCACGGTGTAAAGCACTTTGAGTCACCAGAGAAAAGCGCTATATAAACATAATTCATTTCACTTTACTAACGAATACAAACTATTTACAGCAACGCCGTGATCACTAGCTTGTGTGGTTATGGTGGTTTTTATCGGCTGGTGAGCTGCTGTCACACCTCTCACCTTGATAGTAGAACCATGAGGACGTAATCCGACAAATTGGTACACTTTGACAGCCAATTTAGACCAGGAAGTGGCGCGAAAGACCCGAAAAGAAGCTTGGTTCCACCCAATTTTTTTCTTTGCGAGGATTATGAGTCACTATTCATCCAAACGGGATTACAGCACAATTCCATCAATTGGCATCCTGATGACAGAAGACATTGTACAGTAAGTGATGTTTTATTATGTTTGTTGGCTCTAATGAAGTCTGCAGTGAATAGTAATCAGTAGGGATGTCCGATAATGGCTTTTTGCCGATATCCGATATGCCGATATTGTCCAACTCTTTAATTACCGATATCAACCGATACCGATATCAACCGATATATACAGTTGTGGAATTAACACATTATTATGCCTAATTTGGACAACCAGGTATGGTGAAGATAAGGTACTTTTTAAAAAAAATGAATCAAATAAAATAAGATAGATAAATTAAAAACATTTTCTTGAATAAAAAAGAAAGTACAACAATATAAAAACAGTTACATAGAAACTAGTAATGAATGAAAATGAGTAAAATGAAGTGTTAAAGGTTAGTACTATTAGTGGAGCAGCAGCACGCACAATCATGTGTGCTTACGGACTGTATCCCTTGCAGACTGTATTGATATATATTGATATATAATGTAGGAAGCAGAATATTAATAACAGAAAGAAACAACCCTTTTGTGTGAATGAGTGTAAATGGGGGAGGGAGTTTTTTTGGGTTGGTGCACTAATTGTAAGTGTATCTTGTGTTTTTTATGTTGATTTAAAAAAAAACAAAAAAACAAAAAACGATACCGATAATAAAAAAAAACCGATACCGATATCAACCGATACCGATATCAACCGATATATACAGTTGTGGAATTAACACATTATTATGCCTAATTTGGACAACCAGTTATGGTGAAGATAAGGTACTTTAAAAAAATTAGTAAAATAAGATAACTAAATTAAAAACATTTTCTTGAATAAAAAAGGAAGTACAACAATATAAAAACAGTTACATAGAAACTAGTAATGAATGAAAATGAGTAAAATGAAGTGTTAAAGGTTAGTACTATTAGTGGAGCAGCAGCACCCACAATCATGTGTGCTTACGGACTGTATCCCTTGCAGACTGTATTGATATATATTGATATATAATGTAGGAAGCAGAATATTAATAACAGAAAGAAACAACCCTTTTGTGTGAATGAGTGTAAATGGGGGAGGGAGGTTTTTTGGGTTGGTGCACTAATTGTAAGTGTATCTTGTGTTTTTTATGTTGATTTAAAAAAAAACAAAAAAACAAAAAACGATACCGATAATAAAAAAAAACCGATACCGATATCAACCGATACCGATATCAACCGATATATACAGTTGTGGAATTAACACATTATTATGCCTAATTTGGACAACCAGTTATGGTGAAGATAAGGTACTTTAAAAAAATTAGTAAAATAAGATAACTAAATTAAAAACATTTTCTTGAATAAAAAAGGAAGTACAACAATATAAAAACAGTTACATAGAAACTAGTAATGAATGAAAATGAGTAAAATGAAGTGTTAAAGGTTAGTACTATTAGTGGAGCAGCAGCACCCACAATCATGTGTGCTTACGGACTGTATCCCTTGCAGACTGTATTGATATATATTGATATATAATGTAGGAAGCAGAATATTAATAACAGAAAGAAACAACCCTTTTGTGTGAATGAGTGTAAATGGGGTGGGTTGTAGGGATGTGCGTATCGATCCTGTGGTATCGATATATCGATACTCACACGCTACTCATTTGGCATCACTTTTCTGAAAAAAGTATGGATATAAACCAAAAAACGGCGTGTGGGGGGTGCAAGCATCACTTTCAGATGTTTTTGATGACTTACTTAAGCGATGCAGCCAGGCATATCCAGTGTTGTCCAATTGTTGACTTAAAACAGGCATTGTTTTTTTTGTTTTTGGTAATGTTTACTGAATATTTTTGTTTAAATGATTATCCTAAATTCAAATAATTTCCACACGGGGGAATTTACTGTTAGTTGAAAATTGCTCGAGTATTTAAAACAAAACAAGATAAGAAAGAGATACAATTTGGAGATTTTTCATCTTTGCATTATTACAGTTGTATTTTTTTTCCAAGAAAATAATGATAAATAATAATAATGAATTGCATTTGTTACGCACTTTACATTTGTTAAAATCTCAAAGTGCTACAAAGTATTACAAATAAAAATAGAAAGTAAGAATATATAATAAAAACAATTCAAATAGAAATGAATCGTGACACACACTAGATAAAACAGAAACATAGATAAAGTAGAAATAAGATTAAAAAAACAGATAAGCAAGCCTATTTCATATTTCATTAATTGCTAATTATATCACAAACTTTAAAAAATAACTGCAGCTTCTTGCAATTCGGATTTGACTGTTAATTGGAAAGCCCTAATATTTAATTATTATTATATATAATATATAGTTATTATTATTATATATAATATTTAATTTATTTTTCATATTTATGTTATTTATTTTAATTTTCCTTTACTATATATTGATCATAATAAATGCGGTATAAATGGTCTGTATTTGTCTTGTGATTTGTCTTAAATAATAACAATGGTAATAATATTTTTGACTGACAAAAAAAATTGCCAATAAGAAATTATTGGTGTCGGTATCGGTATCGCTGAAAATGCGAGAAAAAGTATCGGTATCGTATCGAATCCTAAAAGTGTGGTATCGCCCATCCCTAGTGGGTTTGTGCACTAATTGTAAGTGTATCTTGTGCTTTTTATGTGGATTTAATAAAAAAAAAAAAAATAATAATAAAACGATACTGATAATAAAAAACCGATACCGATAATTTCCGATATTACATTTTAACGCATTTATCGTCCGATAAAATAGTAATCTGTGTTGTTGTTGAAGAAAAAAGCAAATGTCGTGATGCGTTTTTGACATAAATGAGCCGCCGTATGCTAAAAATGATCAAAATACGTCAATATTGCATGTTATTATAAATGTGCTTGTTACTACATTACATTTATACTTACAGTGTGTGTACATACAACCTTGAATGAAGGTGTTTGCTTCTTTCTTTTCTAAGGGCTTTAAAGGCAGAATAAAGTGACTCCCATAGGCTCTATTGCACACATTCCTATTTTGATACTAATTACTAAAAGTGGAAAAAAATGATAGATTCTCCGATGCATTGGTGAGGTCACACACGGATGTTGGTGGAGAAGGCCTGGCTCTCAGTCTCTGTTCTAATTCATCCCTAATGTCTTCTATCGGGTTCAGGTCAGGACTCTGTGCAGGCCAGTCAAGTTCATCCACACCCATGTCTTTATGGACCTTGCTTTGTGCACAGTCATGTTGGAAGAGGAAGGGGGCGCTCCAAACTGTTCCCACAAGGTTGGGAGCATGGAATTGTCCAAAATGTTTTGCTATCCTGGAGCATTCAAAGTTCCTTTCACTGGAATTAACTCCTGAAAAACAACCCCACACCATAATTCCTCCTCCACCAAATTTCACACTCGGCACAATGCAGTCGGAAATGTAGCGTTGTCCTGGCAACCTCCAAAGCCAGACTGCTCCATCAGTTTGCCAGATGGAAAAGCGTGATTCATCAGTCTCCACTGCTCTAGAGTCCAGTGGTGATGTCCTTTACACCACTGCATCCCACGCTTTGCATTGGACTTGGTGATGTATGGCTTAGATGCAGCTGCCCGGCCATGGAAACCCATTCCATGAAGCTCTCTGCGTACTGTACGTGGGCTAATTGGAAGTTTGGAGCTCTGTAGCAAGTGAGTGTGCAGAAAGTCTCTGGCAGTTCACCTGGCCTACCACTTGGTGGCTGAGTTGCTGTTGTTCCCAAACTCTTCACTTTGCTTATATACTGATGAGTGGATGATGAACAGAGGATGAACGGAGGATGAACAGAGGATGAACGGAGGATGAACAGAGGATGAATGGAGGATGAACAGAGGATGAATGGATGATGAATGGATGATGAATGGATGATGAACAGAGGATGAACGGAGGATGAACAGAGGATGAACGGAGGATGAACAGAGGATGAACGGAGGATGAACAGAGGATGAATGGATGATGAATGGATGATGAATGGATGATGAACAGAGGATGAACGGAGGATGAACAGAGGATGAACGCAGGATGAACAGAGGATGAATGGATGATGAATGGATGATGAACAGAGGATGAACGGAGGATGAACGGAGGATGAACAGAGGATGAATGGATGATGAATGGATGATGAACAGAGGATGAACGGAGGATGAACAGAGGATGAATGGATGATGAATGGATGATGAACAGAGGATAACTAGATGATGAACAGAGGATGAATGGAAGATGAATTAGGATGAATAGATGATGAATGGATGATGAACGGATAACAAATGGACGATGAACGGGTGATGAATGAATGATAAATGGAGGATGAACGAATGATTAACAGATGATGAACGGATGATGAACGGGTGATGAACGGATGATGAACGAATGATGAAGGAGTGATGAACAGGTGATGAACGGATGATGAACAGGTGATGAATGAATGATAAACGGATGATGAAGGAGTGATGAACAGATGATGAACGGGTGATGAACGGATGATGAATGGATGAGGAATGGGTGATGAACAGATGATGAACGGGTGATGAACGGGAGATGAACGAATGATGAACGGTTGATGAATGGGTGATGAACAGATTATGAACGGGTGATGAACGGGTGATGAACGGATTATGAACAAATGATGAAGGAATGATAAGGGAATGATGAACGGATGATGAACAGATGATGAACGAGTGATGAACGAGTGATGAACGGGTGATGAACGGATGATGGAGTGATGAACAGATGATGAACGGGTGATGAATGGATGATGAATGGATGATGAACGGGTGATGAACGGGAGATGAACGAATGATGAACGGTTGATGAATGGGTGATGAACGGGTGATGAACAGATTATGAACAGGTGATGAACGGATGATGAACTGATGATGAATGGATGATGAAAGGATGATGAACGTGTGATGAACAGGTGATGAACGGGTGATAAACGGATGATAAATGGATGATGAACAGATGATGAACGGATGATGAATGGGTGATGAACAGGTGATGAACGGATGATGAATGGATGATGAACGAATGATGAACGAGTGATGAACGGATGATCAACGAGTGCTGAACGGATGATGAACGAGTGATGAACGGGTGATGAACGGGTGATGAACGGGTGATGAATGGGTGATGAATGGGTGATGAACAGGTGATGAACAGATGATGAACGGGTGATGAATGGATGGAGGGACAGCCGTAGATGGTGGTCAGATGAGTGATGGAGTGATGGAAAAATAGTTGAATGAAAAGAGGCTGGATGGACAGAGTGATGGAGGAAGAGTTGAAAGAAGACAAGAGTGATGGAGGAAGAGTTGAATGAAGACAAGAGTGATGGAGGAAGAGTTGAATGAAGACAAGAGTGATGGAGGAAGAGTTGAATGAAGACAAGAGTGATGGAGGAAGAGTTGAATGAAGACAAGAGTGATGGAGGAAGAGTTGGATGAAGACAAGAGTGATGGAGGAAGAGTTGAATGAAGACAAGAGTGATGGAGGAAGAGTTGAATGAAGACAAGAGTGACGGAGGAAGAGTTGAATGAAGACAAGAGTGACGGAGGAAGAGTTGAATGAAGACAAGAGTGACGGAGGAAGAGTTGAATGAAGACAAGAGTGATGGAGGAAGAGTTGAATGAAGACAAGAGTGATGGAGGAAGAGTTGAATGAAGACAAGAGTGACAGAGGAAGAGTTGGATGAAGACAAGAGTGATGGAGGAAGAGTTGAATGAAGACAAGAGTGACGGAGGAAGAGTTGAATGAAGACAAGAGTGACGGAGGAAGAGTTGAATGAAGACAAGAGTGACGGAGGAAGAGTTGAATGAAGACAAGAGTGATGGAGGAAGAGTTGGATGAAGACAAGAGTGATGGAGGAAGAGTTGAATGAAGACAAGAGTGACGGAGGAAGAGTTGAATGAAGACAAGAGTGATGGAGGAAGAGTTGGATGAAGACAAGAGTGATGGAGGAAGAGTTGAATGAAGACAAGAGTGATGGAGGAAGAGTTGGATGAAGACAAGAGTGATGGAGGAAGAGTTGGATGAAGACAAGAGTGATGGAGGAAGAGTTGAAAGAAGACAAGAGTGATGGAGGAAGAGTTGAATGAAGACAAGAGTGATGGAGGAAGAGTTGAATGAAGACAAGAGTGACGGAGGAAGAGTTGAAAGAAGACAAGAGTGATGGAGGAAGAGTTGAATGAAGACAAGAGTGATGGAGGAAGAGTTGAATGAAGACAAGAGTGATGGAGGAAGAGTTGGATGAAGACAAGAGTGATGGAGGAAGAGTTGGATGAAGACAAGAGTGATGGAGGAAGAGTTGAATGAAGACAAGAGTGATGGAGGAAGAGTTGAATGAAGACAAGAGTGACGGAGGAAGAGTTGAATGAAGACAAGAGTGATGGAGGAAGAGTTGAATGAAGACAAGAGTGATGGAGGAAGAGTTGGATGAAGACAAGAGTGATGGAGGAAGAGTTGAATGAAGACAAGAGTGATGGAGGAAGAGTTGAATGAAGACAAGAGTGATGGAGGAAGAGTTGAATGAAGACAAGAGTGATGGAGGAAGAGTTGAATGAAGACAAGAGTGATGGAGGAAGAGTTGAATGAAGACAAGAGTGATGGAGGAAGAGTTGAATGAAGACAAGAGTGATGGAGGAAGAGTTGAATGAAGACAAGAGTGATGGAGGAAGAGTTGAATGAAGACAAGAGTGATGGAGGAAGAGTTGAATGAAGACAAGAGTGATGGAGGAAGAGTTGAATGAAGACAAGAGTGATGGAGGAAGAGTTGGATGAAGACAAGAGTGATGGAGGAAGAGTTGAATGAAGACAAGAGTGATGGAGGAAGAGTTGAATGAAGACAAGAGTGATGGAGGAAGAGTTGAATGAAGACAAGAGTGACGGAGGAAGAGTTGAATGAAGACAAGAGTGACGGAGGAAGAGTTGAATGAAGACAAGAGTGATGGAGGAAGAGTTGAATGAAGACAAGAGTGATGGAGGAAGAGTTGAATGAAGACAAGAGTGACAGAGGAAGAGTTGGATGAAGACAAGAGTGATGGAGGAAGAGTTGAATGAAGACAAGAGTGACGGAGGAAGAGTTGAATGAAGACAAGAGTGACGGAGGAAGAGTTGAATGAAGACAAGAGTGACGGAGGAAGAGTTGAATGAAGACAAGAGTGATGGAGGAAGAGTTGGATGAAGACAAGAGTGATGGAGGAAGAGTTGAATGAAGACAAGAGTGACGGAGGAAGAGTTGAATGAAGACAAGAGTGATGGAGGAAGAGTTGGATGAAGACAAGAGTGATGGAGGAAGAGTTGAATGAAGACAAGAGTGACGGAGGAAGAGTTGAAAGAAGACAAGAGTGATGGAGGAAGAGTTGAATGAAGACAAGAGTGATGGAGGAAGAGTTGAATGAAGACAAGAGTGATGGAGGAAGAGTTGGATGAAGACAAGAGTGATGGAGGAAGAGTTGAATGAAGACAAGAGTGATGGAGGAAGAGTTGAATGAAGACAAGAGTGATGGAGGAAGAGTTGAATGAAGACAAGAGTGACGGAGGAAGAGTTGAATGAAGACAAGAGTGACGGAGGAAGAGTTGAATGAAGACAAGAGTGATGGAGGAAGAGTTGAATGAAGACAAGAGTGATGGAGGAAGAGTTGAATGAAGACAAGAGTGACAGAGGAAGAGTTGGATGAAGACAAGAGTGATGGAGGAAGAGTTGAATGAAGACAAGAGTGACGGAGGAAGAGTTGAATGAAGACAAGAGTGACGGAGGAAGAGTTGAATGAAGACAAGAGTGACGGAGGAAGAGTTGAATGAAGACAAGAGTGATGGAGGAAGAGTTGGATGAAGACAAGAGTGATGGAGGAAGAGTTGAATGAAGACAAGAGTGACGGAGGAAGAGTTGAATGAAGACAAGAGTGATGGAGGAAGAGTTGGATGAAGACAAGAGTGATGGAGGAAGAGTTGAATGAAGACAAGAGTGACGGAGGAAGAGTTGAAAGAAGACAAGAGTGATGGAGGAAGAGTTGAATGAAGACAAGAGTGATGGAGGAAGAGTTGAATGAAGACAAGAGTGATGGAGGAAGAGTTGGATGAAGACAAGAGTGATGGAGGAAGAGTTGGATGAAGACAAGAGTGATGGAGGAAGAGTTGGATGAAGACAAGAGTGATGGAGGAAGAGTTGGATGAAGACAAGAGTGATGGAGGAAGAGTTGAATGAAGACAAGAGTGATGGAGGAAGAGTTGAATGAAGACAAGAGTGATGGAGGAAGAGTTGAATGAAGACAAGAGTGATGGAGGAAGAGTTGAATGAAGACAAGAGTGATGGAGGAAGAGTTGGATGAAGACAAGAGTGATGGAGGAAGGAAGGAATAAAGAGAAGAAGGATGAAGGTGAAGAGAAAGAAGAAGACACCCACACTGGAAGGAAGTTGTGTCGCCGCACTAAGTGGGCGCTTGTAGAAAAAAGAAAAAAGGTAGCAAAGGAACACATGACTGACTTGTTACATCACTGAGGGAGAAAAAGCAAAAATAGAGCAAGTGTGGAGGTACCAAGACTTCCTGCCTCCACGTCGCCGTGACGACGGCCAGAGAGCCAGGAGGAGGAGACGAGAGCAGAGTGAAAGTCACATGACCAGACAGGAAGCTGCTTCTGACAGGGAGGACCTCCCCCAAGGCACACCTCCATCCTGGAGCACACCTGCTGCTTAGTGAACTACCACAATCATCAACCCACACCTGTGTCCATGCTGCTTAGTGAACTACCACACTCATCAACCCACACCTGTGTCCATGCTGCTTAGTGAACTACCACACTCATCAACCCACATGTGTGTCCATGCTGCTTAGTGAACTACCACACTCATCAACCCGCATGTGTGTCCATGCTGCTTAGTGAACTACCACACTCATCAACCCACATGTGTGTCCATGCTGCTTAGTGAACTACCACACTCATCAACCCGCATGTGTGTCCATGCTGCTTAGTGAACTACCACACTCATCAACCCACATGTGTGTCCATGCTGCTTAGTGAACTACCACACTCATCAACCCGCATGTGTGTCCATGCTGCTTAGTGAACTACCACACTCATCAACCCACATGTGTGTCCATGCTGCTTAGTGAACTACCACACTCACCAACCCACACCTGTGTCCATGCTGCTTAGTGAACTACCACACTCACCAACCCACACCTGTGTCCATGCTGCTTAGTGAACTACCACACTCATCAACCCGCATGTGTGTCCATGCTGCTTAGTGAACTACCACACTCATCAACCCGCATGTGTGTCCATGCTGCTTAGTGAACTACCACACTCATCAACCCGCATGTGTGTCCATGCTGCTTAGTGAACTACCACACTCACCAACCCACACCTGTGTCCATGCTGCTTAGTGAACTACCACACTCATCAACCCGCATGTGTGTCCATGCTGCTTAGTGAACTACCACACTCATCAACCCGCATGTGTGTCCATGCTGCTTAGTGAACTACCACACTCATCAACCCGCATGTGTGTCCATGCTGCTTAGTGAACTACCACACTCATCAACCCGCATGTGTGTCCATGCTGCTTAGTGAACTACCACACTCACCAACCCGCATGTGTGTCCATGCTGCTTAGTGAACTACCACACTCACCAACCCACACCTGTGTCCATGCTGCTTAGTGAACTACCACACTCATCAACCCGCATGTGTGTCCATGCTGCTTAGTGAACTACCACACTCACCAACCCGCATGTGTGTCCATGCTGCTTAGTGAACTACCACACTCATCAACCCGCATGTGTGTCCATGCTGCTTAGTGAACTACCACACTCATCAACCCGCACGTGTGTCCATGCTGCTTAGTGAACTACCACACTCATCAACCCGCATGTGTGTCCATGCTGCTTAGTGAACTACCACACTCACCAACCCGCATGTGTGTCCATGCTGCTTAGTGAACTACCACACTCATCAACCCGCATGTGTGTCCATGCTGCTTAGTGAACTACCACACTCACCAACCCGCATGTGTGTCCATGCTACTTAGTGAACTACCACACTCATCAACCCGCATGTGTGTCCATGCTGCTTAGTGAACTACCACACTCACCAACCCACATGTGTGTCCATGCTGCTTAGTGAACTACCACACTCATCAACCCGCATGTGTGTCCATGCTGCTTAGTGAACTACCACACTCATCAACCCGTATGTGTGTCCATGCTGCTTAGTGAACTACCACACTCATCAACCCGCATGTGTGTCCATGCTGCTTAGTGAACTACCACACTCATCAACCCGCACGTGTGTCCATGCTGCTTAGTGAACTACCACACTCACCAACCCGCATGTGTGTCCATGCTGCTTAGTGAACTACCACACTCACCAACCCACACCTGTGTCCATGCTGCTTAGTGAACTACCACACTCACCAACCCGCATGTGTGTCCATGCTGCTTAGTGAACTACCACACTCACCAACCCACACTTGTCTCCATGCTGCTTAGTGAACTACCACACTCATCAACCCGCATGTGTGTCCATGCTGCTTAGTGAACTACCACACTCATCAACCCGCATGTGTGTCCATGCTGCTTAGTGAACTACCACACTCACCAACCCACACCTGTGTCCATGCTGCTTAGTGAACTACCACACTCATCAACCCGCATGTGTGTCCATGCTGCTTAGTGAACTACCACACTCATCAACCCGCATGTGTGTCCATGCTGCTTAGTGAACTACCACACTCACCAACCCACACCTGTGTCCATGCTGCTTAGTGAACTACCACACTCATCAACCCGCATGTGTGTCCATGCTGCTTAGTGAACTACCACACTCATCAACCCGCATGTGTGTCCATGCTGCTTAGTGAACTACCACACTCATCAACCCGCACGTGTGTCCATGCTACTTAGTGAACTACCACACTCATCAACCCGCATGTGTGTCCATGCTGCTTAGTGAACTACCACACTCATCAACCCACACCTGTGTCCATGCTGCTTAGTGAACTACCACACTCACCAACCCGCATGTGTGTCCATGCTGCTTAGTGAACTACCACACTCACCAACCCGCATGTGTGTCCATGCTACTTAGTGAACTACCACACTCATCAACCCGCATGTGTGTCCATGCTGCTTAGTGAACTACCACACTCACCAACCCACATGTGTGTCCATGCTGCTTAGTGAACTACCACACTCATCAACCCGCATGTGTGTCCATGCTGCTTAGTGAACTACCACACTCATCAACCCGCATGTGTGTCCATGCTGCTTAGTGAACTACCACACTCACCAACCCGCATGTGACTACCACACTCATCAACCCGCATGTGTGTCCATGCTGCTTAGTGAACTACCACACTCATCAACCCGTATGTGTGTCCATGCTGCTTAGTGAACTACCACACTCATCAACCCGCATGTGTGTCCATGCTGCTTAGTGAACTACCACACTCATCAACCCGCATGTGTGTCCATGCTGCTTAGTGAACTACCACACTCACCAACCCGCATGTGTGTCCATGCTGCTTAGTGAACTACCACACTCACCAACCCACACCTGTGTCCATGCTGCTTAGTGAACTACCACACTCATCAACCCGCATGTGTGTCCATGCTGCTTAGTGAACTACCACACTCACCAACCCGCATGTGTGTCCATGCTGCTTAGTGAACTACCACACTCATCAACCCGCATGTGTGTCCATGCTGCTTAGTGAACTACCACACTCACCAACCCGCATGTGTGTCCATGCTGCTTAGTGAACTACCACACTCACCAACCCGCATGTGTGTCCATGCTGCTTAGTGAACTACCACACTCACCAACCCGCATGTGTGTCCATGCTGCTTAGTGAACTACCACACTCATCAACCCGCATGTGTGTCCATGCTGCTTAGTGAACTACCACACTCACCAACCCTCATGTGTGTCCATGCTGCTTAGTGAACTACCACACTCACCAACCCGCACGTGTGTCCATGCTGCTTAGTGAACTACCACACTCATCAACCCGCATGTGTGTCCATGCTGCTTAGTGAACTACCACACTCACCAACCCGTATGTGTGTCCATGCTGCTTAGTGAACTACCACACTCATCAACCCGCATGTGTGTCCATGCTGCTTAGTGAACTACCACACTCACCAACCCGCATGTGTGTCCATGCTGCTTAGTGAACTACCACACTCACCAACCCGCATGTGTGTCCATGCTGCTTAGTGAACTACCACACTCACCAACCCGCATGTGTGTCCATGCTGCTTAGTGAACTACCACACTCATCAACCCGCATGTGTGTCCATGCTGCTTAGTGAACTACCACACTCATCAACCCGCATGTGTGTCCATGCTGCTTAGTGAACTACCACACTCACCAACCCGCATGTGTGTCCATGCTGCTTAGTGAACTACCACACTCATCAACCCGCATGTGTGTCCATGCTGCTTAGTGAACTACCACACTCACCAACCCTCATGTGTGTCCATGCTGCTTAGTGAACTACCACACTCACCAACCCGCACGTGTGTCCATGCTGCTTAGTGAACTACCACACTCATCAACCCGCATGTGTGTCCATGCTGCTTAGTGAACTACCACACTCACCAACCCGCATGTGTGTCCATGCTGCTTAGTGAACTACCACACTCACCAACCCTCATGTGTGTCCATGCTGCTTAGTGAACTACCACACTCACCAACCCGCACGTGTGTCCATGCTGCTTAGTGAACTACCACACTCATCAACCCGCATGTGTGTCCATGCTGCTTAGTGAACTACCACACTCACCAACCCGCATGTGTGTCCATGCTGCTTAGTGAACTACCACACTCACCAACCCGCATGTGTCCATGCTGCTTAGTGAACTACCACACTCACCAACCCGCACGTGTGTCCATGCTGCTTAGTGAACTACCACACTCATCAACCCGCATGTGTGTCCATGCTGCTTAGTGAACTACCACACTCATCAACCCGCATGTGTGTCCATGCTGCTTAGTGAACTACCACACTCACCAACCCGCATGTGTGTCCATGCTGCTTAGTGAACTACCACACTCATCAACCCGCATGTGTGTCCATGCTGCTTAGTGAACTACCACACTCATCAACCCGCATGTGTGTCCATGCTGCTTAGTGAACTACCACACTCACCAACCCGCATGTGTGTCCATGCTGCTTAGTGAACTACCACACTCATCAACCCGCATGTGTGTCCATGCTGCTTAGTGAACTACCACACTCACCAACCCTCATGTGTGTCCATGCTGCTTAGTGAACTACCACACTCACCAACCCGCACGTGTGTCCATGCTGCTTAGTGAACTACCACACTCATCAACCCGCATGTGTGTCCATGCTGCTTAGTGAACTACCACACTCACCAACCCGCATGTGTGTCCATGCTGCTTAGTGAACTACCACACTCACCAACCCACATGTGTGTCCATGCTGCTTAGTGAACTACCACACTCATCAACCCGCATGTGTGTCCGTGCTGCTTAGTGAACTACCACACTCACCAACCCGCATGTGTGTCCATGCTGCTTAGTGAACTACCACACTCACCAACCCGCATGTGTGTCCATGCTGCTTAGTGAACTACCACACTCACCAACCCTCATGTGTGTCCATGCTGCTTAGTGAACTACCACACTCACCAACCCGCACGTGTGTCCATGCTGCTTAGTGAACTACCACACTCATCAACCCGCATGTGTGTCCATGCTGCTTAGTGAACTACCACACTCACCAACCCGCATGTGTGTCCATGCTGCTTAGTGAACTACCACACTCACCAACCCGCATGTGTCCATGCTGCTTAGTGAACTACCACACTCACCAACCCGCACGTGTGTCCATGCTGCTTAGTGAACTACCACACTCATCAACCCGCATGTGTGTCCATGCTGCTTAGTGAACTACCACACTCATCAACCCGCATGTGTGTCCATGCTGCTTAGTGAACTACCACACTCACCAACCCGCATGTGTGTCCATGCTGCTTAGTGAACTACCACACTCATCAACCCGCATGTGTGTCCATGCTGCTTAGTGAACTACCACACTCATCAACCCGTATGTGTGTCCATGCTGCTTAGTGAACTACCACACTCATCAACCCGCATGTGTGTCCATGCTGCTTAGTGAACTACCACACTCACCAACCCGCATGTGTGTCCATGCTGCTTAGTGAACTACCACACTCACCAACCCACACCTGTGTCCATGCTGCTTAGTGAACTACCACACTCATCAACCCGCATGTGTGTCCATGCTGCTTAGTGAACTACCACACTCACCAACCCGCATGTGTGTCCATGCTGCTTAGTGAACTACCACACTCATCAACCCGCATGTGTGTCCATGCTGCTTAGTGAACTACCACACTCACCAACCCGCATGTGTGTCCATGCTGCTTAGTGAACTACCACACTCACCAACCCGCATGTGTGTCCATGCTGCTTAGTGAACTACCACACTCACCAACCCGCATGTGTGTCCATGCTGCTTAGTGAACTACCACACTCATCAACCCGCATGTGTGTCCATGCTGCTTAGTGAACTACCACACTCACCAACCCTCATGTGTGTCCATGCTGCTTAGTGAACTACCACACTCACCAACCCGCACGTGTGTCCATGCTGCTTAGTGAACTACCACACTCATCAACCCGCATGTGTGTCCATGCTGCTTAGTGAACTACCACACTCACCAACCCGTATGTGTGTCCATGCTGCTTAGTGAACTACCACACTCATCAACCCGCATGTGTGTCCATGCTGCTTAGTGAACTACCACACTCACCAACCCGCATGTGTGTCCATGCTGCTTAGTGAACTACCACACTCACCAACCCGCATGTGTGTCCATGCTGCTTAGTGAACTACCACACTCACCAACCCGCATGTGTGTCCATGCTGCTTAGTGAACTACCACACTCATCAACCCGCATGTGTGTCCATGCTGCTTAGTGAACTACCACACTCACCAACCCGCATGTGTGTCCATGCTGCTTAGTGAACTACCACACTCACCAACCCGCATGTGTGTCCATGCTGCTTAGTGAACTACCACACTCATCAACCCGCATGTGTGTCCATGCTGCTTAGTGAACTACCACACTCACCAACCCTCATGTGTGTCCATGCTGCTTAGTGAACTACCACACTCACCAACCCGCACGTGTGTCCATGCTGCTTAGTGAACTACCACACTCATCAACCCGCATGTGTGTCCATGCTGCTTAGTGAACTACCACACTCACCAACCCGCATGTGTGTCCATGCTGCTTAGTGAACTACCACACTCACCAACCCTCATGTGTGTCCATGCTGCTTAGTGAACTACCACACTCACCAACCCGCACGTGTGTCCATGCTGCTTAGTGAACTACCACACTCATCAACCCGCATGTGTGTCCATGCTGCTTAGTGAACTACCACACTCACCAACCCGCATGTGTGTCCATGCTGCTTAGTGAACTACCACACTCACCAACCCGCATGTGTCCATGCTGCTTAGTGAACTACCACACTCACCAACCCGCACGTGTGTCCATGCTGCTTAGTGAACTACCACACTCACCAACCCGCATGTGTGTCCATGCTGCTTAGTGAACTACCACACTCACCAACCCGCACGTGTGTCCATGCTGCTTAGTGAACTACCACACTCATCAACCCGCATGTGTGTCCATGCTGCTTAGTGAACTACCACACTCACCAACCCGCACGTGTGTCCATGCTGCTTAGTGAACTACCACACTCATCAACCCGCATGTGTGTCCATGCTGCTTAGTGAACTACCACACTCATCAACCCGCATGCGCCGCCCTGGTGGCTCCTTGGAGCTTTTTCCAAAAAAAAGTATGAAAGTGGAAAAAGATGGTGGACTCTAATGCTTAAAGGCCGTTGCTATAGTTATTATCAATTGTGCTGAAGTTGTACTTTTCTATCTGTGCAAAGGGACAACTTGCAGATTGCGAGTGGTCTGGTATCAGTGTTTGTCTGCTGACTGCCAAGGGCGAACATCGAGTGCCGTGACACAGACAAAGCAGAGACAGGGCGATGTCAGCATATTTGCATTTCATGAATAATCATATATTGTGTCTAACTGGGGCTGCTAAAATGACCCCCCTTCCTTCAGCGGCAGCCTCAGTGATGTAACCAGGGACCTCCCAAATAAATAGAGGAGCACGTGGGCTGTGCCTCAGAGCGTAGGTTGGAACTGGAACTGAGTGTGCAGCCCAATACGTCTCTCCTCATGAGCGAAATTGAACTCTGTCTCTGCATGATTCCTTGCTTCTTGTCTGTTTAATAGATGTCATCAGTGTTTGTTTTCAAATAAAAAAAACATCACTTTTATGGTGTGGTGGCTTTTATTTTGCCACGGTCAATTACATGGAGGGGGAATCTAAAAATGAAATACAAATATGCCTGTACGTAACACACTTTAGCGATTGTGAACAGAGGCTGAAGAATATCAAAGTGAATCACTTCCTGTATTGGCCAGGAGTTCAAACGTCAACAACAAAGATGGCCGCCGCAGAGGAGCGTGATAGTTCCGGGGCAAAAAGACCTCCCAATTACACTCGGATGCCTTCACAACATGCCGTCACGTACCAGGCGGCACAATGGGGGCATAGTGGGGCCACAATGGTGGCACAGTGGGGGCAGAGTGATGGCATAGTGGGGCCACAATGGTGGCACAGTGGGGGCAGAGTGATGGCATAGTGGGGCCACAATGGTGGCACAGTGGGGGCATAGTGGGGCCACAATGGTGGCATAGTGGGGCCACAATGGGGCCACAATGGGGCCACAATGGGGGCATAGTGGGGCCACAATGGGGGCACAGTGGGGGCACAATGGGGGCATAGTGGGGCAGAAACAACAGGATGCTCCTAAAAGCACCGCGTTGGCGTTTCCAAGTACAAAGTAACTAAACGGCATCAGCCTTCACAAACATAAGCAGACCACCACAATGTATTCCACCAGACCACATCTGACTGCTTATCAGGTTTGGTACCGGATATACACATATACAGTATATATATATATATATATATATATATATATATATATATATATATATATATATATATATATATATATATATATATATATATATATATATATATATATATATATACCTCTGATTTACTGCTTTATTCATTGTTCTATTTTTTATTCTAAATTGTTCAATTTGAGTTGATTTTATTGTTTGATTTTATTTTTTTCTGAATTGCTTTTTTATTATCCTATTCTTTATTACATTTTTTAATTGTGTTTAATTTCTTTATTTATTGCTTCATTTACCATTGTATACTTTATTTAAATTTTCTAAATGTAATTTTAGTGTTTTTGTTTCATTTATTGTTTTATTCCTTATTAAAATGTTATTGTTTCATTGTTGAATTTTTTTCTTTGTTTTTTTTTTTTAAATTATATTATTTTAATAGTAATTAAGTATTTAATTATTTCGTTTTTTGGGGTTTTATTTTACTTTTCTTTATTGCTTTATCTATCGACACTTTGATTTTAAAAGTGTATTCTATTGTTTTGATTTGTTTTTACATTTTTACTTTATTGCCTAATTTATTTTTCTTAGTTTATTCTAATGTTAGCATTTTATTTTATTGTTTCATTCGATGTCTTTCTTTGTTGCTTTCATTATTTTATTAATTGTTTCAACTGAAAAATTGTGTTAAATTATTTTTATTTTTTAAAATTTCTTTGTTTTTAATTTTGTTCAACTATGTATTGTTGTATTAGATTTTTTCTGAGTTTTCTTGAATGCTTTTATTCTTCATTTTTAAATTGAACATTTTATTATATTCTTTTATATAAAAAAAAAACGTTTATTTCAATATCATTGTATCCTTAATTTCACATGTTATTTTATTATTTTATGAAAAAACATTTATTTCTTTATTTTATTTTTTGTTTTTAATGTTGACATTTTATTTTATTGGTTTATTTTTAAATTGCAATATTTATTTTCTTATGGGGGGTTTGTGTCATTTAGTTGTCTTAATTGCTTTTATTCTTTATTTCAAATTCAACATTTTATTTAATTATTTTATAATAAAAAAAATGGTATTTCCATATTATTTGATGATAAGCTAGCTGTACGCTAATGCTAAATAGACGACTTCCACGTAACTTTATGGAGAAAAATATGGACGGATTAATTGACTTCATTTTTATTTATTTATTTATTTACTTTATTATGTTATTTTAATTGATTTTCTCTTTTGGCCCTCTGAGTCAGGACGAGTGAAGTGAGAGAAGTTAGCTAACATGACAGAGAGCTGAAGTGAGGAAGGAGGATGAGGGGGAGTCAGATGATGATGATGATGATGTAAGAGAGGATGTGAGGAGGAGGAAGATGGGCCGTGATGATGGAGACGCTAACTTGCATCTGAGCGAAGGCTAAGTTGGCGTTTATGAGGGTAAAGCGTGAGACGGGGGTGGGGGGGGGGGGACTCATTAGTCTGGTCCTGGCTGGTACATTAAAGCTCTCTCGCCTTTTGTTCTCCACAAGCGTCTGAGTGGGCGGCCGGCAAAGATGGAGGCAAAGTGACGAGGAACTAAAGTGACTTTCATTCACAACCTTCAGCCTCACACAGAAAAAAAAGGCACCTTAATAAAAAACAATATTTATATTTAGAAACGTCAGGTGGGATACGTTGTCGTGGTTTTTAACGAAGCTCTTGTATCGTCTCTCACTCGTGCGGGTGTGCCTAATGTATTGTCCCATTAAAACATCCAACGTGAGGCCCAGGGTCCATTTGTGGCCCACGGCTCATTTCTTATAGGCCCTGGGGCCCATTCTAAAAACACAATTAGACATTATAACACTAATTATATATATATATATATATATATATATATATATATATATATATATATATATATATATATATATATATATATATATATATATATATATATATATATATATATATATATATATGTATATAACTTATTGTTTTACACTGTTTACTAAGTTAGATTTACATTTTTTATTTAAAAAATAAAACATTTGGACACTTGACTGCTTTATTTATTGTTCTATTCTTTATTGTAATTGTTGAATTTTATTGTTGTGTTTTATTTTTATTCATTGCTGTATTTATTATCCTAGTATTCATTTAATTCTTTAACTTTAAACACTGTAATTATATTGTTTTTATTTGTATTTGTTATTTTATTCACCATTCTGTTTATTTCAATTTGAAAATTATATTGTTTCATTTTTTTCTTTGTTTATTTTAAATTGTATTCTTTATTTTGTTTTATTTTTAGCTTTTGTTTTTCTTTTCTCTTTTGCTTTATTTTACTCTTTACTTTGATTTTAAAATAATATTTTACTGATTTGATTTGTTTTATTAGATTTGTACTTTACTGCCTAAATTATTGTTATATTCTTTATTTTAATGTTATCATTTTATTGTATTGTTTTATTAGATTTTTTTTCTTAATTGCTCGGAATTTTTTATTCTTTGTTTGAATTTTAAAATTATGTTTTATTATTTTTAATTTTATTTAAATATGTATTGTTTTATTTGTTTTTCCTCAGTTTTCTTAATTGTTGTAATTCTTTATTTCAAATGTAATATTGTATTGTTTTACAAAAAATATAGATTTTTATATTATTTTACAATATTATTTAAAAATATTTCTTTATTATTTAACTTATTTTTAATTCAATGTTGACATTTTATTTGATTGGTTTGATTTTTAAATTGCTTGATTTATTTATTTTGTGGAGGTTTTTGTGTTATTTATGTTTCTTTTTACCTTTTTGATTTACAGGGGATAATTATGTTCGCTTCAGGGAACAAACAGAAGCAGAAATGGAAAAACATTATTGTGTGAGATGCCACTCCAAAAAAGGTACCTGTGATGTCAAAGTATGATGATAACCACAGAACCATCAATTGAACATTGAATAGTGACAAAGAGCGAGTTTTATTTCAGTTGTATTTACATACGCTCGCTAGCTATTTATCCCTTTATTGTATTCTTACATTTGACAAAATCCCCGACTTCCTGCTTTTTTCCTGAGTGGATTGAAGCGATGTTGCATGAGACAGTTTTGCCACAAAGTGACGCAAGAAGGTGCGGCTCTGATGTGTGCAAAGGTGGAGGTGAAAAAAGGTCAATTCAAAAGGTCTCCAAGCCTAAAGGAAGACACACTGAGCGGCCGCACTCGCACGCCCCAACCCTGGCGAGGACCGCATCATGCATTCATGCGTTCACACGTTCACTCGCTCAGCAGCTCACCTTTGTCAGTCGCTCCCCTCGGCCATTAAAATCCTGCCAGCGAGAAGATCCCGCACAAAAGGAGCGTAAGGCAGCGGAGGACGGGAAAAAGGCGGCGAGAGAGAGAGAGAGAGAGAGAGAGAGAGAGAGAGAGAGAGAGAGAGAGAGAGAGAGGGGACAAAAGATGGAGGGAGGAGGAGGAGGTAAAGGATGGTCCAGAGAAGGTTCCACAATGTGAGCAGCGGGCGAGAGAGCACCAGGTGTCAGGACGCATCCACTCAGCGAGTCGCGCTTGAGCACACACACACACACACACACACACACACACACACACACACACACACACACACACACACACACACACACACACACACACACACACACACACACACACACATCCACACACACACACACACACACACTCAGGAGGAGGATCATAACTCCGCCTCCTCCGCCTCCAGCAATGACTCTCTCTCCGCCACAGAGGAATTCCTTCACTCCGTCGTCACCCGCAGCCATTTACTACTAGCGGGTCATTAGGGGTCAACTGACTCCTGGCCACGCCCCCTGCAGCGGCCCGGGGACCATTTTTGGGCCCTTTTATTGAATTTTATTGACCTTTTATTGGCATTTTATTGGCTTTTTATTGGCATTTTATTGGCTTTTTATTGGTATTTTATTGAGTTTTTATTGGCATTCTATTGGCTTTTTATTGGCATTTTATTATGCATTTTATTGGCTTTTTATTAGCATCTTATTGGCTTTTTACTGGCTTTTTATTGGCATTTTATTGGCTTTTTATTGGTATTTTGTTGAGTTTTTATTGGCATTCTATTGGCTTTTATTGGCATTTTATTTGCATTATATTTGCATTTTATTGACTTTTTATTGGCATTCTATTGGCAATTTATTGGCTTTTTATTGGCATCTTATTGGCTTTTTATTGGTATTTTATTGACTTTTTATTGGTTTTTTATAGGCTTTTTATTGGCATTTTATTGGTATTTTATTGACTTTTTATTGGCTTTTTATTGGCGTCTTATTGGCTTTTTATTGGATTTTTATTGGCATTTTATTGGTATTTTATTGAATTTGTATTGGCTTTTTATTGGCATCTTATTGGCTTTTTACTGAATTTTTATTGGCATTTTATTGTCTTTTTATTGATATTTTATTGAGTTTTTATTGGCATTCTATTGGCTTTTTATTGGCATTTTATTGGCATTTTATTTGCATTTTATTGGCATTTTATTTGCATTTTATTGGCTTTTTATTGACTTTTAATTGGCATTCTATTGGCATTTTATTGGCTTTTTATTGGCATCTTATTGGCTTTTTATTGGCTTTTTCAAAATTCAGTGCAAAAAATAATGGTCGCTTCTAACAAAATGCAACAAATATTTCTGCACTGAATTTTTTTTACATTGACTTCTTTTACACTGAATTTCAACAAACTTAATTTTTAGACACATTTTTTTCAGGAAATTGTCAGCATAATTTGTCCCAAAAAAAATTCAGTGCAAAAATAATGGTCGCTTCTAAAAAAATGCAACAAATATTTCTGCACTGAATTTTTCTTTTTTTACATTGACTTTTTTTACACTGAATTTGAACAAACTGCATTTTTAAACACATTTTTTTTCAGGTTATTGTCAGCATAATTTGTCCCAAAAAATTCAGTGCAAAAAAAATGATCGCTTCTAAAAAATGCAACAAATAGAATTTTTTTTTACACTGCCTTTTTTACACTGAACTTTAACAAACTGAATTGTTCAACACATTTTTTTATTCCATGAAATTGTAAGCATAATTTGACGAAAAAAATTCAGTGCAAAAAATAATGGTCGCTTCTAAAAAAATGCAACAAATATTTCTGCACTGAATTTTTTTTACATTGACTTCTTTTACACTGAATTTCAACAAACTTAATTTTTAAACACATTTTTTTTTCAGGAAATCGTCAGCATAATTTGTCCCAAAAAAAATTCAGTGCAAAAATAATGGTCGCTTCTAAAAAAATGCAACAAATAATTCTGCACTGAATTTTTCTTTTTTTACATTGACTTTTTTTACACTGAACTTGAACAAACTGCATTTTTAAACACATTTTTTTTCAGGTTATTGTCAGCATAATTTGTCCCAAAAAATTCAGTGCAAAAAAAATGATCGCTTCTAAAAAATGCAACAAATATTTCTGCACTGAATTTTTTTTTACACTGCCTTTTTTACACTGAACTTTAACAAACTGAATTGTTCAACACATTTTTTATTCCATTACATTTTCAGCATAATTTGACGAACAAAATTCAGTGCAAAAATAATGGTCGCTTCTAAAAAATGCAACAAATATTTCTGCACTGAATTTTTCTTTTTTTACATTTACTTTTTTTACACTGAATTTGAACAAACTGCATTTTTAAACACTTTTTTTTTCAGGTTATTGTCAGCATAATTTGTCCCAAAAAATTCAGTGCAAAAAAAATGATCGCTTCTAAAAAATGCAACAAATAGAATTTTTTTTTTACACTGCCTTTTTTACACTGAACTTTAACAAACTGAATTGTTGAACAATTTTTTTTATTCCATGAAATTGTCAGCATAATTTGACGAAAAAAATTCAGTGCAAAAAAAATGGTCGCTTCTAAAAAATGCAACAAATATTTCTGCACTAAATTTTTTTCTTCTTTTACACTGAATTTCATTTTATTGTTATTGTCAGCATAATTTGTCCCAAAAAATTCAGTGCAAAAAAAAAATTATCGCTTCTAAAAAATGCAACAAATATTTCTGCACTGAATTTTTTTTACATTGACTTCTTTTACACTGAATTTCAACAAACTTAATTTTTAAACACTTTTTTTTTTCAGGAAATCGTCAGCATAATTTGTCCCAAAAAAATTTCAGTGCAAAAAAAATGGTCGCTTCTAAAAAATGCAACAAATATTTCTGCACTAAATTGTTTTCTTCTTTTACACTGAATTTCATTTTATTGTTATTGTCAGCATAATTTGTCCCAAAAAATTCAGTGCAAAAAAAAAAGATCGCTTCTAAAAAATGCCACAAATATTTCTGCACTGAATTTTTTTTTACATTGACTTCTTTTACACTGAATTTCAACAAACTTAATTTTTAGACACTTTTTTTTCTTCAGGAAATTGTCAGCATGATTTGTCAAAAAAAAATTCAGTGCAAAAAATAACGGTCGCTTCTAAAAAAATGCAAAAAATATTTCTGCAATTAATTTTTTTACACTGAATTTTAAAAAACTTCATTTTTAAACACAATTTTCATTCCATGAAATTGTCAGAATAATTTGATGGCAAAAACAATTAAAATGCAGAAAGTTTAGCAACATCAATTCAGTGTGGGGCAAAAAAAAAAGACACATATGAACTTCCACTCAAGGCTTCTTTACATTTAGAAGCAAGGCTTCATTTTCTCATGCCATCCTGATGATTGTCACATGAACTGATCTGATGTAAACGCCTCATTCAAAGTCTTCCTTGTTAATAAAAGGTTTTAAGTGTGTTGCTAAAAGCAGATGAAAGACCAAAGCGGGACAACAGGAAGCGGTGATCTGAGCGAGGAAGAGGAGGAGGATGAAGAGGAGGAAGAAGAGGAGGAAGAAGAAGAGGAGGAAGAGGAAGAGGAGGAGGAGATGAGCGCTTCTTCTTCTCCTTTGTACCCACACATCACTCTGCCCACGTGGTCCTGCTAAAACTGGAACGCTCGCTTCCCTTTTGCACAAACTCCTGAAAACGGGCACAAATGGACGCCATCGTCACGGCAACCAGACATAATAACATCAGCTGGAATCACATCCTGTTTTTGTATGACTTGTAGACCACATATTGTCATGTAATACTATACTGTAATAGTCTACTGTACTGTAATACTGTACACTATTGTATTGTACTGTACACTTTTGTACAAACAAATATAAAAGGGTACCACAAAAAATGTCATTATTGTCTTTATTGTAACAACAAATGTTAGTGTACATGAAACATATGTTTATTATAGTCCTTCAATAAAATAGTCAACTTGTCTTTTAGTAGTAAGTAAACAAACAAAGACTCCTAATTAGTCTGCAGTAACATATTGTGTCATTTATACACCTATTATTTTGTACACATGATGAGGGACAAACTGTAAAAAATGATTATTAATCTACTTGTTCATTTACTGTTATTATTTTCTGTTTGAACATGTTCTATCTACACTTCTGTTCAAATGTAATAATCACTTATTCTTCTCTTCTTTCATACTTGACATTAGTTTTGGATGATACCACACATTTGGGTGTCGATCCGATACCAAGTAGTTACAGGATCATTTCCTAAGTTCATAAACAAAACAAAAAAAAGACTAAATATTTTGTGATGATAAAAAATATCAATGTAATCTACGTATAGCTCTTGTACTTGGTATCATTACAGTGGATGTCAGGTGTAGATCCAACCATGGCGTCTGTTTACATTCAGGAGCGCTAGCGTGTTGATAGCGGCAAGCTATTGCATCCTCCTACGGTGTGTAGTGAAGCATGTTTAGCTATTCCTCGGCCTCCAGTGATAATGATACTTGTAAGAAACGTGCTTTACTCGTCGTCATGGAGGCGAGGATTAGTGATTTAGAAGTAGCTAAAACACTGTGGAGGGACGTTAGCCGATAGCTAAGTAGACAAGAGCAAAGCACCTCCTGCGGTGTTTATAGTTCAGCACAATTTCCCTGGTGGATGAATAAAGTTTGTCTGAGTGTAACTTTGTGTCCATTCTTTCCTTTTCTAACTCCCTGATATTTCTAACATATTTACCAGCAATGTCTCCTGGTGATGAAAAAGAAGAAGTACTGGTATTTTTCAGAAGCAGTATAGTAGCGTTTGTATTCATGTACGGTATACCGATACTATACTAGTACCGGTACACCATCAATCTGTCAACCGGGCCAGGTAAGTGTTGACTCAAAATAAACCGCAGGCTCAAACTCCTGGTGATGCCCTTCTGTCAATTCCTGGAAGTTTCAGCTTTGCAAGCATATCAATAAAGTACTATCTATCTATCTATACTCCCCCCATATATACTAATTCACCATATTCCGTACTATACCGCCTCTAAAAAGTACTGCCCCCCCAAACCCCACTTTTTTTACGGGCATGACGGTGCGTCGTCGTCACATGGTGACATTGCTGGTTTTACGAGCAAAGGAGCATGTTTATTTGTATTTTTAGAAACAAAACAAGTATCATACTGTCCAGGTGACTTTTCCTCTTTTATCCCCAATTTCTTTATTTTGACTTCCTCTTCTCACTCCATGCAAAGACTCAACCAAACTTGATAGTTGGGGCCATTTTTGAGCTCTTTTATTGGCATTTTATTGACTTTTTATTGCCATTTAATTGGATTTTTATTGGCATTTTATTGGCTTTTTATTGGAATTTTATTGGTATTTTATTGGCATTTTATTGGCATTTTATTGTCTTTTTATTGGCATTTTATTGTCTTTTTATTGACATTTTATTGGTTTTTTATTGGCATTTTATTGGCATTTTATTGGCTTTTTATTGGCATTTTATTAGCATTCTATTGGCATTTTATTGGCTTTTTATTGGCATTTTATTGGCATTTTATTGTTTTTTTATTGGCTTTTTATTGGCATCTTAGTGACTTTTTATTGACTTTTTATTGGCTTTTTATTGACTTATTATTGGCATTTTATTGGAATTTTATTGGCATTTTATTGGCTTTTTATTGGTATTTTATTGGCATTTTATTGGATATTTATTGGCATTTTATTGGCTTTTTATTGGCATTTTATTGTCTTTTTATTGGCATTTTATTGTCTTTTTATTGGCATTTTATTGGTATTTTATTGGCATTTTATTGGCTTTTTATTGGCATTTTATTGTTTTTTTATTGGCTTTTTATTGGCATCTTAGTGACTTTTTATTGACTTTTTATTGGCTTTTTATTGACTTAATATTGGCATTTTATTGGAATTTTATTGGCATTTTATTAGCTTTTTATTGGCATTTTATTGGCTTTTTATTGGCATTTTATTGTTTTTTTATTGGCTTTTTATTGGCATCTTAGTGACTTTTTATTGACTTTTTATTGACTTTTTATTGGCTTTTTATTGACTTATCATTGGCATTTTATTGGCATTTTATTGGCTTTTTATTGGCATTTTATTGGCTTTTTGATGGCATTTATTGGCTTTTTATTGGCATTTTATTGGCAATGTATTGTCTTTTTATTGGCATTTTAGTGTTTTTTATTGGGTTTTTATTGGCATCTTATTGGCTTTTTATTGGCTTTTTATTGGCCTTTTATTGACTTTTTATTGACTTTTTATTGGCGTTTTATTGCTTTTTATTGGCTTTTTTATTGGCATCTTATTGGCTTTTGATTGGCTTTTTATTCTATACTAGTACTTTTTTTCTAAAAAACAAGTGCCATATTGTCCAAGTGACTTTTCCTCTTTTATCCCCAATTTCTTTATTTTGACTTCCTCTTCTCACTCCACCAAACCTGATAGTTGATACTGTCACCTGATTGGCTGTGACCAGTGATCACTTCCTGCTTTGCTCCGTCACCAAAAGAGCGAGTGCCTTCAAAAACCATCCAACATTTGTCATCGATATCGATGACGTGTCTGTGGCGATACATATTGATACCGTTTCAGCGCCCATTTGAACAGAGACGCCGTGCTAGGTTAGCGCGTTGGCTAAAAACAAAGCCATCTCACCTGTAACTGGCTGACAGATAGCTCCTTTTAGGATGTGTAGCGAAGCCTGAAATGGCCCGTCGTGTCCATGATGAAGAGTTGCTCTATTTCCCTCGCTTCAAACAAGGTCAAAGCGTGCGCACCTCGTTGCCATGGATACCGGGCTGAGAGGGCCACAGGTGTGTTGCGGTGAGATTGAACCTGAGCCAGAACTTTGTGCTCCCAGTTCAGGAAGAACCGTGGACCGGAGGAAGTTTTAGTTGGGAGATACTTCTTCTTCTCTAGTCCACTAATATCACATTTAACATATTTTTGATAGATTTAAAAAGATATATACGTATTTATTTGGGACATAAAATAGTCAACATACTACACAACTTGTCTTTTAGTAGTAAGTAAACAAACAAAGACTCCTAATTAGTCTGCAGTAACATATTGTGTCATTTATACACCTATTATTTTCTACACATTATGAGGGACAAACTGTAAAAAATGTATTATTCATCTACTTGTTCATTTACTGTTAATATCTGCTTATTTTCTCTTTCAACATGTTCTATCTACACTTCTGTTCAAATGTAATAATCACTTATTCTTCTCTTCTTTGATACTTGACATTAGTTTTGGATGATACCACACATATAGGTATCGATCCCGATACCAAGTAGTTACAGGATCACACATTGGTCATATTCAAAGTCCTCATGTGTCCAGGGACGTATTTACTGACTTTATAAACAATTTTTTTAAAAAGACCAAATATTTTCTGATAATAAAAAATATCAATGTAATCATTGTAGTATCCACTCGGGACGCATTTCCCGAGTTTATAAACATTATATGAATTTTTAAAAAGGAAAAAAGATTTTGCGATGCTAAAAAATGTTGATGTAATCATAGTAGTATGAACTAGATACGCTCTTGTACTTGGTATCATTACAGTGGATGTCAGGTGTAGATCCACCCATGGCGTTTGTTTACATTGTGACGGCGGTGAGCTATTGTATCCTCCTAGCATGTTTAGCTATTCCTCGTCCTCCAGTGATAGTGCAAGAAACTTACTTTGTCGCCACGGAGACCGGGATTAGTGATTTAGTAGTAGCTAAAACACTGCGGATGGATGTTAGCCGCTAGCTAACTAGCCAGCCATGTCTTAAAGCAGTTCTTCCTGAGGGTGTTTCAGTGTTATAACTTCACCTTTATCTTGACTTTTTACACCAAAATGCGTCCGTTCTCCCTTTTCTGTCTCCACACTGTGTCTGCTTGTAAGTACTCTGTGTGTATGCGCTGCCAAACATGCTCCTCTGCTCCTAAAACCAGCAATTTCTAAGAGTATGATTCATTAGTATGGCGGTACTATACTAGTACCGCTATACGGTACAGCCCTACGTTACGCACAGTTTGAACAGTCACACTGTGTTGGAATATTGAATCGAGTGATTCTTTGATCTAACCCAGAGGTGTCCAAAGTGCGGCCCGGGGGCCACTTGCGGCCCGGAGCTAATTGTTTAGCGGCCCGCCACACATTCTGGAAATACTATTGTAAAAATAAAAAAGAACTAGGGCTGCAACAACTAATCGATTAAAATCGATTATACAAATAGTTGCCGATTAATTTAGTCATCGATTCGTTGGATCTATGCTATGCGCATGCGCAGAGGCTTTTTTAATTTTTTTTTTTTTTTTTTTTTTTTTTTTTTTTTTTTTTAAATAAATATTTATAAACTGCAACATTTACAAACAGCTGAGAAACAATAATCAAAATAAGTATAGTGCCAGTATGCTGTTTTTTTTTCAATAAAATACTGGAAAGGATGGAAATGTAGTTTGTCTCTTTTATCCGATTATTAATTGATTAATCGAAGTAATAATCGACAGATTAATCGATTATCAAATTAATCGTTAGTTGCAGCCCTAAAAAGAACATTAAAAAATGAGGTGAAATCTAACGAGAAAAAGTTGCAATGTTGACACAAAAGCTGCCACGCAGGCTGTTTGTTTTTCTTTTGTCTTTCTTTCTTTTTCTTTTTTTGCCATTGCTCAAAAAAAAAAAAAAAAAAAAAAAAAAAAAAAAATCCATGTTATAATGAATTATTTTCCGGGCTCCAATTACTTCAAATTAGGGATGTCCGATAATGGCTTTTTGCCGATATCCGATATGCCGATATTGTCCAACTCTTTAATTACCGATACCGATATCAACCGATATATACAGTCGTGGAACTAACACATTATTATGCCTAATTTGGACAACCAGGTATGGTGAAGATAAGGTACTTTTTTTAAAAAAATGAATCAAATAAAATAAGATCAATAAATTAAAAACATTTTCTTGAATAAAAAAGAAAGTAAAACAATATAAAAACAGTTACATAGAAACTAGTAATGAATGAAAATGAGTAAAATGAAGTGTTAAAGGTTAGTACTATTAGTGGAGCAGCAGCACGCACAATCATGTGTGCTTACGGACTGTATCCCTTGCAGACTGTATTGATATATATTGATATATAATGTAGGAACCAGAATATTAATAACAAAAAGAAACAACCCTTTTGTGTGAATGAGTGTAAATGGGGGAGGGAGGTTATTTGGGTTGGTGCACTAATTGTAAGTGTATCTTGTGTTTTTTATGTGGATTTAATAAAAATTAAAAAAAAAAAAAAAAACGATACTGATAATAAAAAAAACGATACCGATAATTTCCGATATTACATTTTGACGCATTTATCGGCCGATAATATCGGCAGACCGATATTATCCGACATCTCTACTTCAAATATTTCACTTTCAAATGTTCTATGTGGTAAATATTGCATATATTGTGTAGTTGCCATATAAAAACATCAAAGTTTTCTTTGACAAAAAGCGCATAAAACAAACAAAATAATAGTTCCAGCATAAAATGGACAGATATATCTGAGGTTGAGCTCATAACTTAATATATAATCTAATATATAATCTTCTTCTGCTTATCCGAGGTCGGGTCGCGGGGGCAGCAGCCTAAGCAGGGAAGCCCAGACTTCCCTCTCCCCAGCCATGTTTTTAATTTATTTATCTTATTTTACTAATTTTTTTAAGAAGTACCTTATCTTCACCAAACATGGTTGTCCAAATTAGGCATAATAATGTGTTAATTCCACGACTGCATATATCGGCAGGCCGATATTATCGGACATCTCTAATTATAAAATAGATTTTTAGTCCTTTTTTTTTTTTTAGCATTGGCAAAAAAAAGAAAAATAAACAAAGACAAAAGAAAAAAAACAGCCTGCATTTTCATTTCATTTGTATTTATCTCCTTCATTGATATATAAAGCATGGCAGCTTTTGTGTCAACAGTGCAACTTTTTCTTGTTAGATTTCACCTCATTCCACTTTTTTGAAATGTTTTTTTACATTTTTGCAATATTATCAATTTGGCAATTTTTGCAGAATGTGTGGCGGGCCGCACTTTGGACACCCCTGTTTTAGGGCTCTAATGACTAAATACTGCACATTTCAGTTTTACTACAAAAAAAAACGAAGTTGTTTTTGACAGAAAAGCCATAAAACATTTTTTTTTTAAATTTGTATTACTTTATATCAACTTGAAGTTGATATAGAGATTTACTGTAAGCGTTAAATAATTTAAAAAAAATAATAATCTGACTTATTTTTAACATTTTAATGATTGAGACTAGAGATGCCCGATAATATCGGCCGGCCGATATTATTGGCCGGCCGATATATGCGTTAGAATGTAATATCGGAAATTATCGGTATCGGTTTTTTTATTATCGGTATCGTTTTTTTTTTGTTTTTTTTTGTTTTGTTTTTTTTAATTAAATCAACATAAAAAACACAAGATACACTTACAATTAGTGCAGTATTATTATGGTGTTATGGTATAAGGACATATTTAGAGATGTCTGCCGATATTATCGGCCGATAAATGCGTTGAAATGTAATATCTGAAATTATCGGTATCGTTTTTTTTATTATCTGTATCGTTTTTTTTTGGTTTTTTTTTGTTTTTGTTTTTAAATTAAATCCACATAAAAAACGCAAGATACACTTAGTTCAAGTTCAAGTTTATTATTCTTCGGTCAATCGTCAACAAAATAAACAAAAAGTTGTACATTCTTAAATTGAAATTGAAAATGAAAATGTTGCAGACCGAAAGGGTTTAGGCTGAAGTTGAACACTTATTGCGCCTAACCCTATAAACAATGTCAAGTACAAAATAAACTTCCGAAAATTATTGAATGTCCATTGTACAACATATTATAAATACACATTATACATAACATAAACACAGTTCAATTATATACACAGTAAAGGCATGTGAAATATCCTTGTAGACATGTTAAACCTTTGTACCAATTTATATACTATATACAAACAATTGTACTTCCATTATTATTTATAACCCACATTTAGTATTTGAATTAACATTGATCATAGTATTAACTACTGTGTTGATTCTAGAGTGATATATTTTTTCAAGACATTGGTCTTAAAGTGTTTTTTAAATGTGTGAATAGAAGTGGAACATTTTAAGGAATAATCCAAGCTGTTCCACAGTTGAACCCCCCTGACAGAAACACATCTACTTTTTAAGCTTGTTCTTATCTTAGCTTTCTGGAAGACAGCTGAACCTCTGAGGTCATAGGGATTCTCTCTGGGTTTGAACCTCTCCTGTAGACACCCAGGCAGCATGTGGTTATGAGCTTTGTACGTCACAATAGCAGTGTTGAGGTCAACAAGATCGTGCAGTTTTAATGTTTTTAATTTAATAAACAGAGCATTGGTATGGTCATGATAATCTGCATAATTTACAATTCTAATCGCTTTCTTTTGAAGTAAGAATATAGATTTAATGTTTGTTTTGTAATTGTTACCCCAGATTTCGACACAATAATTAAGATAAGGGAGTACAAAAGAATTATATAACATGATAAGAGCCTTTTGATTTACGGAGTTTTTTATTTTATGTAACATAGCAATATTTTTTGCCATCTTTGTCTTAAGTATATTTATGTGCAGTTTCCAATTTAATTTATCATCTATATGGATTCCCAAAAATTTAGTTGAATACACCCTTTCTATCTCCATATCATCAATTCTTATATGACACTGTTTGTTATTTTTCCTATTTCCAAAAATTATATATTTTGTTTTATTTAGGTTGATTGATAGTTTATTGGCATCAAACCATTGCTTTAGTATGTGGAGTTCACTCTCTACAGTCCCTAAGAGATGGCCAAGGTCTTGCCCAGAACAGTACAGACTTGTATCGTCAGCAAAGAGAATACAGTTGAGTTTTTTAAAGATTTTACAGATATCATTAATGTACAATAAAAACAATTTTGGTCCCAATACAGAACCTTGGGGTACTCCATGTGTTATAATCTTTTTATCTGAATCTACATTATTCATATGCACGTACTGTTCTCTGCCACCAAGATAACTTTTCAACCAATCATGAGCAAGACCTCTAAAACCATACCTCTGCATTTTGTTTAAAAGCAATGTATGATGGATGGTGTCAAAGGCCTTGCTCAGGTCAATAAAAACGCCAACAACAAACTCCCTCTTATCAATTGCAGTGGTTACCTCCTCAACTAGTTCCATCACTGCCATGGAAGAGGACCTGTTTGGTCGAAAGCCGTATTGGTGTTCACTTAGCAAGTGTTGCTTGTCAATAAAACTGTCTAATCTTGACACAAATAATTTTTCAAGGATTTTTGAAAATTGTGAGAGTATAGAAATAGGCCTATAGTTGGTGAACTGATGCTTATCTCCACTTTTGAAGATGGGAATAACTTTTGCCGTTTTTTCTTTCAATTAGTGCAGTATTATTATGGTGTTATGGTATAAGGACATATTTAGAGATGTCTGATAATATCGGTCTGCCGATATTATCGGTCGATAAATGCGTTGAAATGTAATATCTGAAATTATCGGTATCGTTTTTTTTATTATCGGTATCGTTTTTTTTTTGTTTTTGTTTTTTAAAATTAAATCAACATAAAAAACACAAGATACACTTACAATTAGTGCAGTATTATTATGGTGTTATGGTATAAGGACATATTTAGAGATGTCTGCCGATATTATCGGCCGATAAATGCGTTGAAATGTAATATCTGAAATTATCGGTATCGTTTTTTTTATTATCGGTATCGTTTTTTTTTATTTTTTTTTATTTTATTTTTTTTTTTATTAAATTAACATAAAAAACACAAGATACACTTACAATTAGTGCAGTATTATTATGGTGTTATGGTATAAGGACATATTTAGAGATGTCTGCCGATATTATCGGCCGATAAATGCGTTGAAATGTAATATCTGAAATTATCGGTATCGTTTTTTTTATTATCAGTATCGTTTTTTTTGTTTGTTTGTTTTTATTTTTTATTAAATCCACATAAAAAACACAAGATACACTTACAATTAGTGCACCAAGCCAAAAAACCTCCCTCCCCCATTTACACTCATTCACACAAAAGGGTTGTTTCTTTCTGTTATTAATATTCTGCTTCCTACATTATATATCAATATATATCAATACAGTCTGCAAGGGATACAGTCCGTAAGCACACATGATTGTGCGTGCTGCTGCTCCACTAATAGTACTAACCTTTAACACTTCATTTTACTCATTATCATTCATTACTAGTTTCTATGTAACTGTTTTTATATTGTTGTACTTTCTTTTTTCCATCCATCCATCCATCCATCTTCTTCCGCTTATCCGAGGTCGGGTCGCGGGGGCAGCAGCCTAAGCAGGGAAGCCCAGACTTCCCTCTCCCCAGCCATGTTTTTAATTTATTTATCTTATTTTACTAATTTTTTAAAAAAGTACCTTAACTTCACCATACCTGGTTGTCCAAATTAGGCATAATTTGTTAATTCCACGACTGTATATATCGGTTGATATCGGTATCGGTTGATATCGGTATCGGTAATTAAAGAGTTGGACAATATCGGGATATCGGCAAAAAGCCATTATCGGACATCCCTAACTGAGACCCTTTATGGTCCCCGGGCCCCCTAAAGGTAAAATAACTAAAAAAATGCATATATTTTGTTATGGTTTGAAAATGACAAATATCAAAATGGCCCCCGCATGCTTTAATTTTTCCGTGTGCGGCCCTCAGTGGAAAAAGTTTGGACACCCCTGATCTAATCCGCTCTGTACCACCTTTTGGTATCAACAGCATCGCTGTACGGATCAATCCATTATCGAGGACTAAAAGTATTGACGACTGACAAGACAGAAAGGTGTTCCGTCAAAAGAAGCGAGGTTGGGTGAGTGGCAGGTGGGGCACGGGCGCCGTGGCGGGCCAATTAGCGCCTGCGTGGCGTGTTGAGAGGTGGTTCAGTCTTGATGAGACTAATTAGCGAGACGCAGGAATGCTTTGGATGACAGAAAGAGGAAAAGGGGGCGTGACCCAGTGACTCACTTCATTCATACACGGGGGGGGGCTCGACAGGAGATGCCCCCCCCCCCCCCCACAGCACGCTAATTGATGGCTCATTTAGCCCGGCGCAGGACGAAGCTAATTAGAGATCATCAAGTTGTTATCATCTGAGTCCACAACTTTAGCGGTATTACAATAGAATAGAAGGATTATTATATATTATATTATATTATTGTTGGAAATGGGGATTATCGTAAAAAACGCAATTGATTACCCTGAAGAAGGATTTAATGCGCAGTTAGCTAGCGCGTCAAATGGGAAGCGGAAACTAGCGCGCTGATCGCTAGCTGGAATGTTAAACGCTAACATGACTACAAGACATATTAGTGTGTGTACAAGGATCGTAAATTCCCTACACTTTGAACCCTGCGGCTTATAAGAAGGTGCGGCTAATTTTTCTTTGCTAACACCTATAATAAAAATAGTTTTCAAAAAACAAGCAAATACAGCAAAACATTTTTGTTTTCGGACGAGTTCGCTGACTGCAGTGTCCTTCTATTTAGTGCTTTCAAACCGCAAGTCGAGTGACCTTCTGTCTTCTAGCCGTCCGTAGCGTTTCTACCTGCTCGGCTTCGTCATCCGTCACTCCAAGCAACGTTTGTAAGTTTTACAATACAACTAAAACAATTCATCAATCGTCCCGTGTGTGATGTCTGCAGGAGTGTTTTCATGCATATTTGCATATTTGTACGTGCTGTAGAGCAGTGGTCACCAACCGGTACCGGTCCGCGGACCGATTGGTACCGGGCCGCACAAGAGAAAAAAAAAAATTAAAAATAATTTTTTATTTTTTTAAATTAATTTTTTTTTTTTATTAAATCAACATAAAAAAAACAATATATACATTATATATCAATATAGATCAATACAGTCTGCAGGGATACAGTCCGTAAGCACACATGATTGTATATATTTAAGAAAAAATACATAAAATAAAAAATAAAATATACACCCCCTGGAGAGCTAGCTTGCGCGGCTAGCGGGTCCACAACCGTGACTTCTGTTTTGCTTAATCGTCCGTTTTACTGCCATTTGGAAACAATTAATGTATGTAAATAAACATTTACAGAATATTTCTGTGTAAATAACTCATTTCACAAGGTATACAGTAAATATCTTTTTATTGTCTTTTTATTGGTATTTTATTGGTATTTTATTGGCTTTTTATTGGCATTTTATTGACTTTTGAATGGCTTTTTATTGGTATTTTATTGGCATTTTATTGACTTTTGATTGGCTTTTTATTGGTATTTTATTGGCATTTTATTGGCATTTTATTGTCTTTTTGTTGGCTTTTTATTGGCATTTTATTGGCTTTTTATTGGCATTTTATTGGCTATTTTTGCAATTTATTGGCATTTTATTAGGATTTTATTGGCATTTTATTGACATTTTATTAGTTTTTTATTAGCTTTTTATTGGCTTTCTATTGGCATTTTATTGGCTTTCTATTGGCTTTTTATTGGCTTTTTATTGGCATTTTATTGGCAATTTATTGGCTTTTTATTGGCATTGTATTGGCATTTTATTGGTATTTTATTGGCTTTATATTGGCATTTTGTTGACTTTTGATTGGCTTTTTATTGGCTTTTTTTTACTTTTTATTGGCTTTTTTGGCTTTTTATTGGCATTTTATTGGCATTGTATTGGCATTTTATTGTTATTTCATTGGTATTTTATTGGCTTTTTATTGGCATTTTATTGGCATTTTATTGACTTTTGATTGGCTTTTATTTGGTATTTTATTGGCTTTTGTTTGGCTTTTTATTGGCATTCGATTGGCATTTGATTGGCATTTTATTGGCATTTTATTGGCTTTTTATTGGCTTTTTGTTGGCTTTTAATTGGCATTTTATTAGGATTTTATTGGCATTTTATTGACATTTTATTAGTATTTTATTAGCTTTTTTTGGCTTTCTATTGGCTTTTTATTGGCATTTTATTGGCAATTTATTGGCTTTTTATTGGCATTGTATTGGCATTTTATTGGTATTTTATTGGCTTTTTATTGGCATTTTATTGAGTTTTGATTGGATTTTTATTGGCTTTTTTTTAAAACTTTTTATTGGCTTTTTTGGCTTTTTATTGGCATTTTATTGGCATTGTATTGGCATTTTATTGTTATTTCATTGGTATTTTATTGGCTTTTTATTGGCATTTTATTGACTTTTGATTGGATTTTTATTGGTATTTTATTGGCATTTTATTTTATTTTTATTGTCTTTTTATTGGCATTTTATTGTCTTTATGCAAGGAGAAAAAGAGTGGAGAGCACAGGCCTCGGCCAGGACCTGTCTGGGAAAAGTAAGTCTTGAATCCGGATCAGCCCCAAAATGTCATCATTTGTTCATTATCCCATTTCCTAAAAAATAGGGGCAATAACTTTGGAGCGATCTGTGACGGAACGAAAAGAACATGGAAACATATTTTCTCTTCTAAAACTTGGTGGGTGTGGCTTATATAACGCTCTATAGTCCAGAAAATAGGGTGCTTTTTGAGCATGTTCAACAATAAAGTGATAGTAATGATAATTGTGATTATAAAAGCTGTGATATCAAACCTTCATATTGTTCCATCCCTATGATACACTGTACGCCGATACTGTCCAGCACTTCATTTTTGATACTGAGACATGCAGAAGTCTTCCCTCAAATCAATCCCAGAGGAAGACTTGAGAGATAATGTCGGTAAGAAGCCACTTCCTGTTCCAAAATGGCGATACGGGGGGTAAACTCACCACTGCTGCGACTCTTGCGGTTGGCCTTACCCCCCGTCAGCAGCATCTTCAAGCTGTTCCTGAACATGGCGGCGCCGTACGGGTCGGAACCGGGACGCACGGCCGAATGCTGGGGGAAAAAGGAAGAGAAAGAACTTGAGTGTGCGTTCTGTAGGCGGAAACAGCGGGAGGCAGCGTGCAGGTAAACTTGTGTCTGATGCTTAAACCAAAAATAAACAAAAGGTGAGTGCCCCTAAGAAAAGGCATTGAAGCTTAGGGAAGGCTATGCAGAACAAAACTAAAACTGAACTGGCTACAAAGTAAACAAAGACAGAATGCTGGACGACAGCAAAGACTTACTGTGGAGCGGAAAGCGTCCACAATGTACATCCGAACATGACATGACAATCAACAATGTCCCCACAAAGAAGGATTAAAAACAACTGAAATATTCTTGATTGCTAAAACAAAGTAGATGCGGGGAAATATCGCTCAAAGGAAGACATGAAACTGCTACAGGAAAATACCAAAACAAGAGAAAAAGCCACCAAAATAGGAGCGCAAGACAAGAAGTAAAACACTACACACGGAAAACAGCAAAAAAGTCCAAATAAGTCAGGGTGTGTGTCAGGTGCAAACACTGATGACATCTATTAAACAAGACAAGAAGCAAGGAATTAAACAGAGACAGAATTAAATTTGGCTCAATTGAGGAGAAAATGTCTGGACTGTACTCTTTGTACAGTTCCACCACGCTCTGGCGAAAGATTGTACGCCGCCTCTTTTATTTGGACTTTTACTGATTACATGGCATAGGCTGTTTCTAAGGGACGGGGGTCGTAAACAGCCGTCGCCTTTGGTTACAGAACAGTTCAATGAAAAGGTCATAACATGGCAACACAAAGTTTTGTGATAACTCAGATACAATTATTCCGACAGTGTGATGTGACAGTACACCTACTTTGAGACAAGAGCTATAGTGATGCATGCTTGGTTATGCTTTAAAGTCATATACAACGACTTTTTACTGTCAACTGAGTTTCATTTTTTTAATGATTTCTGCTGGTGGTGTGCCTCCGCATTTTTTCAACGCAAAAAATGTTGAAAAACTGTGCTGTAGACACACATCACAGCAGCACACACACACACACACACACACACACACACACACACACACACACACACACACACACACACACACACACAAGTCAACCACACACCTTTATTCTTATAAATAGTTGTAATACTATTTATCATTATTATTGCTGTTGTATTTATTTTTATTATGTGTTATTTTATTCTTATAATTAGTCTTAATAATATTTGTAAACATATTGACTATGCTTTTTCTGGGATTTTTTTTGCTTACTTTTTGTTTCAAACAGAGTCTCCGTAAAAAAGTGTTTTTTTTTTTAATTAATATTATTTATCATTATTAGAATTATGTATATTATTTATTATGTTATTCTTATACTTAGATTTATTATTATTTTATAATTAGTTTTATTATTATTTATTATTGCTATTATATTTATTTATTGTATTATTTATTATTTTAACCTCATAATTATTTTTTATTTTTTTAAATAATTAGTTGTATTATTATTTTTACTATTATATTTATGTAAATTATTATTATTTTATTCTTTAATTATTTTTCTTATTTCTTATTTTATTTTTATAATTCGTTTTATTATTTTTTTATTATTATTACTGTTATTTTGATCATATTTATTATTTTATTCGTTTTATTATTAATTATTATTATTTTATTTTATTAGTTGTAATAGTATTTATTATTATTATTCCTGTTATATTTATTTTTATTATTGTTATTTATTATTTTATTCTTATACTTAATTTTATTATTTATTATTATTTTATCTTTAAAATTAGTTGTATTATTATTTATTAATATTATATGTATTTAAATGATTATTTATTATTGTATTCTATAATTATTTGTGTTATTTATTATTTTATTTTTATAATTTGTTTTATTTTTGTATTATTATTACTGTTCTATTTATTTTTATTTAAATTATTCATTATTGTATTCTTATAATTATTTTTTATTATTAATTATTATTTTATTTTTATAATTAGTTGTAATAATACTTACCATTATGATTGCAGTTATATTTATTTGTATTATTGTTAGTTATTATTTTATTCTCATAATTAGTGTTAATATTGTTAGTAAACACATTAATTATGCTTTTTCGGGATTTTTTTGCTTACTTTTCGTTTCGCCCTGTAAAAATGCCATGCACATGCGGCATGGTCAATTATGTCAGGGATGAAAGTGGCGCACACTTCATGCTGTGACCGCCACAATGCATTGTGGGGGAAAGCGAGCAATAAGCGACAAGTGCATGAATCAAGTTAGCTGCTCGCTAAGACGCTGCGAGGCCATTAAGGTATGCGCTAGTAATAAGAATAATGATGCTAACAAGGACGTGTGCAAGCGAGTGCATCAGGACACGTGCCAGTTGCTGACAGGATGGCGAGGAAGTGAACCCTCTTGACGTGCTAGATGGCGAGAGAGAGAGAGAGAGAGAGAGAGAGCGAGGGAGTGCACGCCTCGCTCATTCTGACTCCGTCGGTGTTCCGGCCGAGCGCAGGGAAGCCAAGAAGCAGCGTGATGGCCAGCAGCGTGATGGCCAGCAGACGTGTGCAAGCGGAAGCAAACCATCTCAGGCACTTCCAGCTCAGCTCGGCTCAAAATGCACTTTGAGGGGCGTTTGACCACACACCCATACACACACACATACACATACACATACACGTACATACACATACACATACATACACATATATACATATACATACACATACACACACACACTAAGAAATGTTCTACTGTACTAGTACAGCATCCATTAATTTGATGGTGACTCATCTGTGGGCTCGTTGACTGCAAAAGGGTTCAATTGACTACTGGCCATGCCCCCTGCAGCGGCCCGGGGACCATTTTTGGGCCCTTTTATTGGCTTTTTATTGGCATTTTATTGGCTTTTTTTTGCAATTTATTGGCATTTTATTGGCTTTTTATTGGCATTTTATTGGCTTTTTTTGTGCAATTTATTGGCATTTTATTGGCATTTTATTGGCATTTTATTGGTATTTTATTGGCATTTTATTGACTTTGATGGGATATCTATTGGTATTTTATTGGTATTTTATTGGCTTTTTATTGGCATTTTATTGCCTTTCTAATATTTTATTGGCTTTTTATTGGCATTTTATTAGTATTTTATTGACTTTTTTATTGCCATTTTTTGGCATTTTATTGGCTTTCTATTTACATTTTATTGGCATTTTATTGGCATTTTATTGGCGTTTTTGGCTTTTTATTGGTATTTTATTGGCATTTTATTGACATTTTAATGGCATTTTATTGACTTTTGATTGGCTTTTTACTTGTATTTTATTGGTATTTTATTGACATTTTGTTGGCAATTTAATGACTTGATTGGCTTTTTACTGGTATTTTATTGACTTTTGGTTGGCTTTTTATTGGCATTTTATTGTCATTTTATTGTTATTTTATTGTCATTTTATTGGCTTTTTTGGCTTTTTATTGGTATTTTATTGGCTTTTTATTGGCATTTTATTGACATTTTATTGGCATTTTATTGGCATTTTATTGACTTTTGATTGGCTTTTTACTGGTATTTTATTGGTATTTTATTGGCATTTTATTGACTTTTTGATTGTCTTTTTACTGGTATTTTATTGACTTTTGATTGGCTTTTTACTGGTATTTTATTGGCTTTCTATTGACATTTTATTGGCTTTTTATTGGCATTTTTGGCTTTTCATTGGCTTTTTATTGGTATTTTATTGGCATTTTATTGACATTTTATTGGCATTTTATTGAATTTTGATGGGCTTTTTATTGATATTTTATTGGATTTTTATTGGCATTTTATTGACTTTTGATTGGCTTTTGATTGGTATTTTACTGGCATTTTATTGGCTTTTTGGAGAAAAAGAGTGGGAGAGCACAGGCCTCGGCCAGGACCTGTCTGGGAAAAGTCTCGAGTCCGGATCAGCCCCAAAATATCATATTTGTTCATTATCCCATTTCCTGTTAAATAGGGTAAATAACTTTGGAGCGATTTATGACGGAAGGAAAAGAACATGATAACACAAATTTAAATTACATTTTA
>NC_084738.1:73273214-73280714 GCF_033978785.1 Entelurus aequoreus | reverse complement strand
AAACAGGGCGTAATACTACCACCACCATGCTTGACGGTAGGTATGGTGTTCCTGGATCACCTTTTCTCCTCCAAACATACTGCTGGGTATTGTGGCCAAACAAGCTCCATTTTTGTTTCATCTGACCACAGAACTTTCCTCCAGAAGGTCTTATCTTTGTCCGTGTGATGTCACATTTAGCTGGACTGCAGCAATTTAGTGGTCAAGTGGTCAAGCAGAAGCTCGTGGATGGCTACCAAAAAGCGCCTTCAACTTGCCAAGGGACATGTAAGCAAATATTAACATTGCTGCATGTATACTTTTCACCCTCACATTTTCAGTAGAGCCATAATAAATTGCCAAAAGAATCAAGCGTACACAAAAAGAGGTTAGAAAAGTAGCTTTTTAGTAAATAGAAGTAAGTAAACCGGGTCCAGTCTGCTGACACGTGAGAAGTCATGTCAGCCCACCATCTGTCACCAACAGACCTACAAACACACTTTTGGCCGAGGTGTCAGGTTCCTCTGTGAGGGGGGGGGGCACTGACACATGTGTTGACACACACACACACTCGTGTGTCACAACATTAAAGGCCTACTGAAATGATTTTTTTTTATTTAAACGGGGACAGCAGATCTATTCTATGTGTCATACTTGATCATTTCGCGATATTGCCATATTTTTGCTGAAAGGATTTAGTATAGAACAACGACGATAAAGATTGCAACTTTTGGTATCTGATAAAAAAAAGGCTTGCACCTACCGGAAGTAGCGTGACGTAGTCAGTTGAACATATACGCAAAGTTCCCTATTGTTTACAATGATGGCCGCATGAAGTGAGAGAGATTCGGACCGAGAAAGCGACAATTTCCCCATTAATTTGAGCGAGGATGAAAGATTTGTGGATGAGTAAAGTGCAAGTGAAGGACTAGTGGGGAGTTGAAGCTATTCAGATAGGGAAGATGCTGTGAGAGCCGGGGGTGACCTGATATTCAGCTGGGAATGACTACAACAGTAAATAAACACAAGACATATATATACTCTATTAGCCACAACACAACCAGGCTTATATTTAACATGCCACAAATTAATCCTGCATAAAAACACCTGCGTGTTTGTTATGCTAGCTCCTACCTCCTCTGCTAGCTCCTAGCTCCATAAAACACGCCAATACAATTCAAACACCTGATCAACACACACAATCACTCAGCCCAAAAGACCGTTTACCTAACCCAAGGTTCATAAAGCTTATATATTTTTAAAAAGTTACGTACGTGACGCGCACATACGGTCAAGTTATCGAATGTTTAGCAGCCAAGGCTGCATACTCACGGTACCTGATATTCAGCTGGGAATGACTACAACAGTAAATAAACACAAGACATATATATACTCTATTAGCCACAACACAACCAGGCTTATATTTAATATGCCACAAATTAATCCTGCATAATAACACCTGCGTGTTTGTTATGCTAGCTCCTAGCTCCTCTGCTAGCTCCTAGCTCCATAGAACACGCCAATACAATTCAAACACCCGATCAACACACACAATCACTCAGCCCAAAAGACCGTTCACCTAACCCAAGGTTCATAAAGCTTATATATTTTTAAAAAGTTACGTACGTGACGCGCACGTACGGTACGGTACGTGTTATGCTAGCTCCTAGCTCCTCTGCTAGCTCCTAGCTCCATAGAACACGCCAATACAATTCAAACACCTGATCAACACACACAATCACTCAGCCCAAAAGACCGTTCACCTAACCCAAGGTTCATAAAGCTTATATATTTTTAAAAAGTTACGTACATACGCAAAAAAAAGCCAAATCTGCATACTCACAGTAGCACGTCTGCGTCTTTGTCATCCAAATCAAAGTAATCCTGGTAAGAGTCTGTGTTGTCCCAGTTCTCTACAGGCGTCTGTGTATCCAAATCAAAAGTCCTCCTGGTTAGAGTCTCTGTTATCCGAGTTCTTCCATCTTGACTGCATCTTTCGGGAATGTAAACAAAGAAGCGCCGGCTGTGTACTGTTGTGGCTGACTACGTTCGAAAAATACGTCCATTTCGCACCGACAACTTTCTTCTTTGCTTGCTCGGCTTCCTTCTCCATAATGCAATGAACATGATTGAAACAGATTCACGAACACAGATGTCCAGAATACTGTGGAATTATGAAATGAAAACAGAGCTTTTTCGTATCGGCTTCAATGTGGAAGGCATACCCGTGTTCCCCGGGCTACGTCACGCGCATACGTCATCCTCAGAGGCGTTTCGAACCGGAAGTTTAGCGGCAAATTTAAAATGTCACTTTATAAGTTAACCCGGCCGTATTGGCATGTGTTATAATGTTAAGATTTCATCATTGATATATAAACTATCAGACTGCGTGGTCGGTAGTAGTGGCTTTCAGTAGGCCTTTAGGTACACCTCAACAACGTGACACACTCCCTTCACAGGAACATCTTGCTTTGTCTACATCAAAAGTGCAGCATGGAAATGAAAGCGTTATATGATTGACAGGTGGTCCTCACGTTACACCCCGCTCTCATGAATGATCAATACTCAACCAATCAGAAACCGCTCGTGTACGCGGTGGAAGAATACGTAATCGCACGAGGGTTGTACGGTATACAGGTGCTAGTATAGTGAATCATATTCAGTACTATACCACCTCTGAAAAGTACCGCTTTAATACTAGGTGTATAAATGACACAATATGTTACTGCAGACTAATTAGGAGTCTTTGTTTGTTTACTTACTACTAAAAGACAAGTTGTCTAGTATATTTACTATTTTATTTAAGGACTAAATTGCAATAATAAACATATGTTTCATGTGTTTATTTATTTTTTATTTTTATTTTTTTATTTATTTATTTATTTAATATATTTATTATTATTTATTTATTTATCATAAGATTGTTTGTTAAAGTAAAGACAATAATGCCATTTTTTTGTGGTACCCTTTATTTAGAAAAGTATTGGAAAGTATCGAAATACATTACAAAATATAGCTATCGGGACAACCCTAGTTGGTTCTGCATATTATTGCAAAACAAAACACCAGATAATATGTCTAGGGATGTCCGATAATGGCTTTTTGCCGGTATGCCGATATTGTCCAACTCTTTAATTACCGATACCGATATCAGCCGATATATACAGTCGTGGAATTAACACATTATTATGCCTAATTTGGACAACCAGGTATGGTGAAGATAAGGTACTTTTAAAAAAAAAATGAATCAAATAAAATAAGATAAATAAATTAAAAACATTTTCTTGTATTAAAAAAGAAAGTAAAACAATATAAAAACAGTTACATAGAAACTAGTAATGAATGAAAATGAGTAAAATGAAGTGTTAAAGGTTAGTACTATTAGTGGAGCAGCAGCACGCACAATCATGTGTGCTTACGGACTGTATCCCTTGCAGACTGTATTGATATATATTGATATATAATGTAGGAACCAGCAAATATTTGCCAAAAAAAATACCAAAGTTTCTCAGTGTGAACATGAAATATCTTGTCTTTGCAGTCTATGGAACGCTCTCCCTGACCACCTGAGGGCACCACAGACTGTGGATGCTTTTAAAAAATGCTTAAAAACCCTTCTTTTTTTTCTTTTCTTTTTTTTTAGATATATGCAAACTAGTTTTAGCTATTTGGCTGTTCTAGTTTTTAATTTTTTTTAATTTTTTTATTATATTTTTATTTTTTATCTTTTATACACTGTAGCACTTTGAGGTTGTTTACTCAATGTAAAGTGCTTTTTACAAATACAATCTATTATTATTATTAGGGATGTCCGATAATGGCTTTTTGCCGATATCCCGATATTGTCCAACTCTTTAATTACCGATACCGATATCAACCGATACCGATATCAACCGATATATGCAGTCGTGGAATTAACACATTATTATGCCTAATTTGGACAACCAGGTATGGTGAAGATAAGGTACTTTAAAAAAATAAATGAAAATAAAATAAAATAAGATAAATAAATTAAAAACATTTTCTTGAATAAAAGATAAAGTACAACAATATAAAAACAGTTACATAGAAACTAGTAATGAATGAAAATGAGTAAAATTAAGTGTTAAAGGTTAGTACTATTAGTGGAGCAGCAGCACGCACAATCATGTGTGCTTACGGACTGTATCCCTTGCAGACTGTATTGATATATATTGATATATAATGTAGGAAGCAGAATATTAATAACAGAAAGAAACAACCCTTTTGTGTGAATGAGTGTAAATGGGGGAGGGAGGTTTTTTGGGTTGGTGCACTAATTGTAAGTGTATCTTGTGTTTTTTATGTGGATTTAATTAAAAAAAAAAAAAAAAAAAAAAACCATACTGATAATAAAAAAAAACGATACCGATAATTTCAGATATTACATTTTAACGCATTTATCAGCCGATAATATCGGACACCTCTAAATATATCCTTATACCATAACACCATAATAATACTGTACGTTGAAGCACAGTACGTCTGACTATGGTCGCCGTAATGAGACGATCCATCAAGCGGTGTGCCTTCATAGACTACCAAAGTCGTGCTAAAACATTTTGACCGATTTTTGAGAGCCGTGTGTAACTTCTACATTCTCAATGGAACATTTAACATTGCTGTTGTTTACTGGCGTCATCTATCTCTTATGTGTGACTGCCATCTACTGGTCACACTTATCATTACCGCTGTGTACCAAATACAATCTACCCTGCTGATGAATGAAAAGTGAATAGAAATCATGGCTGACATGTTGGGGTCCCGACAAGGTGGTACCCTCGTGCCGTGCCGAAAATGGGTACTACTTTTAGTTTTACTGTAAAATTTGTAGAACTAAACTGCCAGGGTTTATCGTAAAACCTTCAGTCGTTTTTACAGTGCATTACTGTAAATGGAAAATCGGTAATACTTTTGTTTTTATCGTGAAATGCGTAAAACGGAACTTGACCGTTTTTATTGTAAAATCTACAGTCTATGTTTTTACAGTACATTACTGTAAATGGAAAATCTGTACTACTTTTATTTTTATCGTAAAATTCGCAAAACTGAACTGCTTGTTTTTATCGTAAAATCTATAGTCAATGTTTTTACAGTGCATTAATTATTGTAAATGGAAAATCGGCACCACTTTTATTTTTAACCTAAAAACCGTAAAACTGAACTTGCCAGATTTTATCGTAAAATTTGCAGTCGATGTGTTTACATTGCATTACTGTAAATGGAAAATGGGTAGTACTTTTAGTTTTACTGTAAAATTTGTAGAACTAAACTGCCATGGTTTATCGTAAAATCTACAGTCGATGTTTTTACAGTGCATTACTGTAAATGGAAAATAGGTACTACTTTTATTTTTATCGTTAAATTCGTAAAACTGAACTTGCCCGTTTTTATTCGTAAAATCTACAGTCGATGTTTTTACAGTGCATTACTGAAAATGGAAAATCAGTACTACTTTTATTTTTATCGTAAAATTCGTAAAACTGAACAGCTTATTTTTAATCGTAAAATCTATTGTCGATGTTTTTACAGTGCATGAATTACTGTAAATGGAAAATCGGTACTACGATAAAATCTGGCAAGTTCAGTTTTACGGTTTTTAGGTTAACACAATAAAAGTAGTGCCGATTTTCCATTTACAATAATTAATGCACTGTAAAAACATTGACTATAGATTTTACGATAAAAACAAGCAGTTCAGTTTTGCGAATTTTACGATAAAAATAAAAGTAGTACAGATTTTCCATTTACAGTAATGTACTGTAAAAACATCGACTGTAGATTTTAAAATAAAAACGGGCAAGTTCAGTTTTACGCATTTTACGATAAAAATAAAAGTAGTACCGATTTTCCATTTACAGTAATGCACTGTAAAAACGACTGAAGGTTTTACGATAAACCCTGGCAGTTTAGTTCTACAAATTTTACAGTAAAACTAAAAGTAGTACCCATTTTCCATTTACAGTAATGCACTGTAAAAACATCGACTGTAGATTTTATGACAAAAACAAGCAAGTTCGGCTTTACGAATTTTACAATAAAAATAAAAGTAGTACCGATTTTCCATTTACAGTAATGCACTGTAAACACATCGACTGTAGATTATACAATAAAAACAAGCAGTTCAGTTTTAATAATTTTACTACAAAAATAAAAGTAGCACTGATTTTCCATTTACAGTAATGCACTGTAAAAACATTGACTGTAAATTTTACAATAAAATCGGGCAAGTTCAGTTTTACGGATTTTACGATAAAAATAAAAGTAGAACCGATTTTCCACTTACAGTAATGCACCGTAAAAACATCGACTGTAGATTGTACGATAAAGTGGGGCAAGTTCAGTTTTACAGATTTTACGATAAAAACAAGCTGTTCAGTTTTACGAATTTTACAGTAATGTGCTGTAAAAACATCGACTGTAGATTGTACCATTAAAACTAGCAAGTTCAGTTTTATGGATTTTACGATAAAAATAAAAGTAGTACCGATTTTCCGTAAATTTCCTGTACATTTTTCGATAAAATCGGGCAAGTTCAGTTTTACGGATTTTACGATAACAATAAAAGTAGCACCGATTTTCCATTTATAGTAATCCACTGTAAAAATGTTACAATAGTTAATGCACTGTAAAAACATTGACTATAGATTTTACGATAAAAACAAGCAGTTCAGTTTTGCGAATTTTACGATAAAAATAAAAGTAGTACAGATTTTCCATTTACAGTAATGTACTGTAAAAACATCGACTGTGGATTTTACAATAAAAACGGGCAAGTTCAGTTTTACGAATTTTACGATAAAAATAAAAGTAGTACAGATTTTCCATTTACAGTAATGCACTGTAAAAACGACTGAAGGTTTTACGATAAACCCTGGCAGTTTAGTTCTACAAATTTTACAGTAAAACTAAAAGTAGTACCCATTTTCCATTTACAGTAATGCACTGTGAAAACATTGACTGTAGATTGTACGATAAAGTGGGGCAAGTTCAGTTTAACGAATTTTACGATAAAAACAAGCTGTTCAGTTTTACGAACTTTACAGTAATGTGCTGTAAAAACATTGACTGTAGATTGTACGATAAAGTGGGGCAAGTTCAGTTTTATGAATTTTACGATAAAAACAAGCTGTTCAGTTTTACGAACTTTACAGTAATGTACTGTAAAAACATCGACTGTAGATTGTACGATAAAGTGGGGCAAGTTCAGTTTTACGGATTTTACGATAAAAACAAGCTGTTCAGTTTTACGAATTTTACAGTAATGTGCTGTAAAAACATTGACTGTAGATTGTACGATAAAGTGGGGCAAGTTCAGTTTTATTAATTTTACGATAAAAACAAGCTGTTCAGTTTTACGAACTTTACAGTAATGTACTGTAAAAACATCGACTGTAGATTGTACGATAAAGTGGGGCAAGTTCAGTTTTACGGATTTTACGATAAAAACAAGCTGTTCAGTTTTATGAATTTTACAGTAATGTACTGTAAAAACATCGACTG
>NC_084738.1:73263214-73268214 GCF_033978785.1 Entelurus aequoreus | reverse complement strand
CAGAAGCTTTTTTAAATTTTTTATTTTATTTATTTATTTTATTTTTTTAAATAAACCTTTATTTATAAACTGCAACATGTACAAACAGATGAGAAACAATCAAAATAAGTATGGTGCCATAAGTATGGTAAAGAATAATAAATACATTTAATTTAATTTTTCATTTTTAGCTTCTGTTTTTTCGACGAAGAATATTTGTGAAATATTTCTTCAAACTTATTATGATTAAAATTCAAAAAAAATTATTCTGGCAAATGTAGAAAATCTGTAGAATCAAATTTAAATCTTATTTCAAAGTCTTTTGAATTTCTTTTAAAAATTTTGTTCTGGAAAATCTAGAAGAAATAATGATTTGTCTTTGTTAGAAATATAGCTTGGTCCAATTTGTTATATATTCTAACAAAGTGTAGATTGGATTTTAACCTTTTTAAAACATGTCATCAAAATTCTAAAATTAATCTTAATCAGGAAAAATGACTAATGATGTTCCATAAATTATTTTTTGAATTTTTTTCAAAAAGATTCGAATTAGCTAGTTTTTCTCTTCTTTTTTTCCGGTTGAATTTTGAATTTTAAAGAGTCAAAATTGAAGATAAACTATGTTTCAAAATTGAATTGTCATTTTTTTCCGTGTTTTCTCCTCTTTTAAACCGTTCAATTAAGTGTAAATATCATTAATTATTAATAATAACATAGAGTTAAAGGTCAATTGAGCAAATTGGCTATTTCTGGCAATTTATTGAAGTGTGTATCAAACTGGTAGCCCTTCACATTAATCACTACCCAAGAAGTAGCTCTTGCTTTCAAAAAGGTTGCTGACCCCTGGTGTGGGCTATCTATGTTACCTTGTCTAACTAAGAAGTAGCTGTTTCCAGGATGCTGTTATGTTGCGCCCCACAAAGTGTTTATACTGTAAGTATTGCAGCTATTTGATTGGGACTATCATCTCAGTTGGAGTTTTCATGAGCAAATTTGGAGGTGCTGAGATCGCCAATGCAAATAGTAGCCTGTCTATGGCAAATCCAATGAAAATTAGCATCAAGCTAGCGCATTTTGGAAGAGTGGAGGCTGACTTTCCGCGGGGGCATTTTCTCATGCTTTTTCTGTGTTGAAAAATGTCAACATTACTCAGAAAGTGATTGGCTCCGAGTGCTGCTCGAGTGATTTTTTTACGTGAGTACAGTGTCACGTATCGAAATATGGCACCGTTTGATTTTACGTGAATCGATACCATGTATCGACCAATGGAATTTGCTCGGTGACTATATAAATACCAAATTCGGTACCCATTTTTCCCCAGCAAGAGACCACACCCCACACGGGCAGAAAGACGCGACGCCCCACCCGGGGGGCCCAGAGACTCCCCGCAACCGGACGGGAAGACTGCCCCCGCCCCACCAGCAACCGGGCCCCCACCCCCGGAGAGCACGGCGCGGCCCGCCTCCGGCCACCCCACCCATGTCGGCCGCCGCAGGACCGCCCAGCACGGGGCCACGGGAACCACCCACCCCACCCGCAGGGACCCCAACGATGGAGATGGAACAACCAGCAACCGCCCTGTCGAGTTCCCCCCTGAGGGAGTGGAAAAATAAAAAAATAATATTAATTTAAAAAAAAAAATTTTTAAATAAAAAAAATTATGAATTAATTAATTAATAATTAGTAATAATAATAATTATTATTATTATATATATAAAAAATAAAATAAAATAAAAAATGGAATTAAAAGAAGATCACAGACATGCTGACACACAAGGTCACTACCCCAGCAGCTGGCCGACTTGCAGCACCAAGCTACCACAATAGACACGGGGACTAGACCCAGCACACGTGTGTGTAAAGTGGGGACCGGTAAGTACACCTGTGTGTAAAGTGGGGACCGGTAAGCACACGTGTGTGTAAAGTGGGGACCCGTAAGCACACGTGTGTGTAAAGTGGGGACCGGTAAGCACACGTGTGTGTAAAGTGGGGACCGGTAAGCACATGTGTGTGTAAAGTGGGGACCGGTAAGCACACCTGTGTGTAAAGTGGGGACCGGTAAGCACACCTGTGTGTAAAGTGGGGACCGGTAAGCACACCTGTGTGTAAAGTGGGGACCCGTAAGCACACGTGTGTGTAAAGTGGGGACCGGTAAGCACACCTGTGTGTAAAGTGAACAACAGCTACAGCAAATGGTAAGGAAGACATGACCAAAAAAAGTATGTCGCTGATCCCACAAAGGACACGTCAGGGTGAGACTTCCCCCCCTGCTGGTGGAAACGTGACTTGACTGAACCCGATGAACCCAAGGCCGAAGGAGGTCATTAAACGCATCTTTTGCCCGAGCCAATCCACCCCTCACCGCCTCACCGCCTCCCCCCGCCAGGTAGGAAGTCAAATGCACGACACGCACAATTCAAGGACGAGTGGACACGCCGGGAGGAGACGTCGCCGCCGTGTTTATGCGTCCGCACGCACGGGCCTGTCAATCAAAGTGACGGACGGACACCGCGGGCCAAGCGGTGGGTGGTTAAGACTTGTCCCGGGTGCGGGTGAATCGCAGTCCTGGTGCTGAGACGTGACACGGACCACGTGCGGCATTGGTGTACCTTTCTTGCCACACCACCGCACCTGTGGCTAGCGCCGCCTTCAAGGTACCCAAATAACACCGAAACACGACACCATGCAAGATAAATTGGTGGAACGTTTTGACTCTTGTTTAACCCTCGGAGCACTTTTCCCACTGGAGGCCCCAGACTGACAAATCAAAAGATCCAGGGGCCATTTGTAGTTTCCACCTCAGAAACCACTATAATATGTCCATTTTGTTTTTATTTGTTGACGCAAATCCCATAGGGGTGATGAAAGGATGGTAGCTGCGGCCGACCACCATGTCCCCGCACTCCCTCCCCTCTTGTATATATGAATAAACGGTACTCTGAGGCGTGTACCTGGAAAATGTGTTTAAAATGCTAGCCTGCTAACTTTAGCATTCATCGAGTACCAAAATATACCTAAAAAATTAGCTAAAAAAAAAAAAAAAGCTAGCATACTATCGTTAGCATGCAAACAGGTATTATTAGTCAAGTATATTTGACGCTGAGGTGTACACCTCTACAAGATTAGCAAAAAAAAAAAAGCTAGCTGATTAGAGAGCTAGCTTGTGCAGCTAGTGGGTCCATGACCATGACTTCTGTTTTGTTCGATCAGCCGTTTTACTGCCTTGTTACAGACACCCTTTGGAAACAATTAAGGTATGTAAATAAACATTTAAAAAATAATTATGTGTAAATAACATTTCACAACGTATAAATCTGCGCCTTATAGTCCGGTGCGGCTAATATATAGAAATATATTTTTTAATTAAAAAATGTTGTGGGTGTGGCTTGTACTCCGGTGCACTCTACAGTCCGGAATAAACGGTACTCTGAAGCGTGTACCTGGAAAATGTGTTTAAAATGCTAGCCTGCTAACTTTAGCATTCATTGAGTACCAAAATATACCTAAAAAATTTGCTAAAAAAAAGAAGCTAGCATACTATCGTTAGCATGCTAACAGGTATTATTAGTCAAGTATATTTGACGCTGAGGTGTACACCTCTACAAGATTAGCAAAAAAAAAAGAAAGCTAGCTGATTAGAGAGCTAGCTTGCGCAGCTAGTGGGTCCATTACCATGACTTCCGTTTTGTTCGATCAGCCGTTTTACTGCCTTGTTACAGACACCCTTTGGAAACAATTAAGGTATGTAAATAAACATTTACAAAATATTTATGTGTAAATAACATTTCACAACGTATAAATCTGCGCCTTAGCGGTGCGGCTAATATATAGAAATATATTTTTTAATTCAAAAATGTTGTGGGTGTGGCTTGTACTCCGGTGCACTCTACAGTCCGGAATAAACGGTACTCTGAGGCGTGTACCTGAAAAATGTGTTTAAAATGCTAGCCTGCTAACTTTAGCATTCATCGGGTACCAAAATATACCTAAAAAATTAGCTAAAAAAAAAAAAAAAAGCTAGCATACTATCGCTAGCATGCTAACAGGTATTATTAGTCAAGTATATTTGACGCTGAGGTGTACACCTCTACAAGATTAGCAAAAAAAAAGAAAGCTAGCTGATTAGAGAGCTAGCTTGCGCAGCTAGTGGGTCCATGACCATGACTTCCGTTTTGTTCGATCAGCCGTTTTACTGCCTTGTTACAGAGTGCACCGGAGTACAAGCCACACCCACAACATTTTTGAATTAAAAAATATATTTCTATATATTAGCCGCACCGCTAAGGCGCAGATTTATACGTTGTGAAATGTTATTTACACATGAATATTTTGTAAATGTTTATTTACAATTGTTTCCAAAGGGTGTCTGTAACAAGGCAGTAAAACGGCTGATCGAACAAAACGGAAGTCATGGTCACGGACCCACTAGCTGCGCAAGCTAGCTCTCTAATCAGCTAGCTTTCTTTTTTTTTGCTAACCTTGTAGAGGTGTACACCTCAGCGTCAAATATACTTGACTAATAATACCTGTTAGCATGCTAACGATAGTATGCTAGCTTTTTTTTTTTTTTTTAGCTAATTTTTTAGGTATATTTTGGTACTCGATGAATGCTAAAGTTAGCAGGCTAGCATTTTCAACACATTTTCCAGGTACACGCCTCAGAGTACCGTTTATTCCGGACTGTAGAGTGCACCGGAGTACAAGCCACACCCACAACATTTTTTAATTAAAAAATATATTTCTATATATTAGCCGCACCGCTAAGGCGCAGATTTATACATTGTGAAATGTTATTTACACATGAATATTTTGTAAATGTTTATTTACATACCTTAATTGTTTCCAAAGGGTGTCTGTAACAAGGCAGTAAAACGGCTGATCGAACAAAACAGAAGTCATGGTCATGGACCCACTAGCTGCGCAAGCTAGCTCTCTAATCAGCTAGCTTTCTTTTTTTTGCTAATCTTGTAGAGGTGTACACCTCAGCGTCAAATATACTTGACTAATAATACCTGTTAGCA
>NC_084738.1:73238214-73260714 GCF_033978785.1 Entelurus aequoreus | reverse complement strand
TAGCCCAACGGGGCCCCGAAGTCAAAACATTCGGACACCCCTGGCCTTTATCGTTGGTTGTTAACCATAGGGCCTGTTGTTGAGCGGGGGGGGGGGGGGGGAATGAGTTTCTCAGCTGTGGTCCGTATCGCCCGTGGTGAAATCAGCTGTAGTACCCCTTCCCACCACTTGTGGCAGTAATGTCAGCGTCACACAAACAGGACAAGTGTGGAGCTAAAAAGTCACGGGGGGAGTTTCTCAAGCGCACAAATTATGACTAAAGCGGTGAGGCTCCTATTTGTGTATTTCATGGAACAACTAGACAATGTCTGGTCGTGCTACACAATTACAACTGACGTGTGCTGTTGCAGACGGCTGAGTGTGAATCACCACAGCTGCTTGTTGAAATAAGAGAAGCAGAAAGAGGCTGCTTCTTTACATATCCTGCTAACTGGATCTTCTGGAACGTGGCTAAGCCGGCCCCCCTCAGGGCCCGACTCTTTCCGGCGTGGGGAAGCAGATACCATTAGCCCGCCTCCTTTGAGGCCCTTTCATTACAAGTGGTAAGGAGCGTGGCCGTATCGCAGCACATCCACATCAGTGTTGGAGACAGCAGTAAACACACAAAAAGGGCGACAACTTCCCCAAAGTGGATTGGTAGTCATGACCGCTTTAAAAATGTCCTCCCGTGTCACGCCGGCTGCACCCAAAGAGCGTGTAACGTGCTTTCCTGTGGCGCTCTGCGGCCGGATCGCAATCACACGCTCGTTAGCCAATCTGGCTCACCTTGACCCTGAGGCCGGACTTGTTGGAAACACCCTCATTAGGACATAGAGCGGGGGGGTCCTAACTTTTTCACTGAAAACATGACAGCGTGCGGGCGCCATTTTGATATTTGTCATTTTCAAAACCAATCAAATGTTGTTGTTTTTTTACCTTTAGGGCTCCCCTCAAGTTTGGTCCCAGGGACCCAGAAGGGTCTCAATCATAAAAACGTTTACAAAAATTTGCTATATATTTTTTTATTTTTTTATTATTATTCTCTTGATTAACTTCAAATGTATCTGTTGATGTACATTTTTTTAAATGTTTAATGCCCTTTTTTTTTACTGTGTGTCGCTTTTAACATATGAAATAACAAGTGTGTGTAAGACATTGAAATGCGCCTCCTCTGGCCAAAGTTGTTTATTTTTTTAAATATATATATATATATATATATATATATATATATATATATATATATATATATATATATATATATATGTATGTTTATATATATATATATATTATAATTATTATAATTATTATTATTATTTTATATATATATATATATATATATATATATATATATATATATATATATATATATATATATATATATATATATATATATATATATATACATTCTAATTCTAAAGTTTTTCTTGTGAAACTGTGACCTAGATTTATTTTTACCTTTAGGGCTCCCCTCAAGTTTGGTCCCAGGGACCCAGAAGGGTCTCCATCATAAAAACGTTAAAAAATATTAGCCATATTTTTTTTTTTTTTTTAATTATTATTCTCTTGATTAACTTCAAATCTATCTGTTGATGTACATTTTTTTTTATGTTTCATGCCCTTTTTTTGGACTGTGTGTCGCTTTTAACATATGAAATAACAAGTGTGTGTAAGACATTGAAATGCGCCTCCTCTGGCCAAAATGTTTTATTTTTTTAAATATATATATATATATATATATATATATATATATATATATATATATATATATATATATATATATATATATATATTAGAGATGTCCGATAATGGCTTTTTGCCGATATCAGATATTCCGATATTGTCCAACTCTTTAATTACCGATACCGATATCAACCGATACCGATACTGATGTATACAGTTGTGGAATTAACACATTATTATGCCTAATTTGGACAACCAGGTATGGTGAAGATAATGTCCTTTTTTTTTTAAATTAATAAAATAAAATAAGATAAATAAATTAAAAACATTTTCTTGAATAAAAAAGAAAGTACAACAATATAAAATCAGTTACATAGAAACTAGTAATTAATGAAAATTAGTAAAATTAACTGTTAAAGGTTAGTACTATACTTTTTAATGCAAAATGGTGACATTTGTCATATAAAATTCTGACTTTTATCACAATATTGCCAATTTTTTTGTTGTTCTTGTAAAATACTGACATTTTTTTGAGTAAAATGATGACTTTTGTCATAATTTTGCCAAGCTACATTCCAGTTATTATTATAATATTCTAATTCTAATTTTTTTTACCTTTAGGGCTCCCCTCAAGTTTGGTCCCAGGGACCCAGAAGGGTCTCCATCATAAAAACGTAAAAGAAATTAGCCATATATTTTTACATTTTATTATTATTATTCTCTTGATTAACTTCAAATCTATCTGTTGATATACATTTTTTTTTTATGTTTCATGCCCTTTTTGTGGACTGTGTGAAATTGACTGTGTGTCGCTTTTAAAAGTGCTCCCCCTCTGGTCAACATATGAAATAACAAGTGTGTGCAAGGAATTGAAATGCGGCCACTTTGGCCAAAATGTATTTAAAGAAAATATATATATATATATATATATATATATATATATATATATATATATATATATATATATATATATATATATATATATATATATATATATATATATAGAGAGAGAGAGAGAGAGAGAGAGAGACATACTGTAATAACTTGAAGTAAATGAAGATTAAAAACCAAATACAAACAAAACATTAAATTATTAACTAAAAGCAGTCTTTTTCTCACAATGTGTCGACTTTTTTCTCATAAAATTGGGAACAATTTCTCATATTCTTTCTGTTTCGGTAATATTGCAATATTTTCTCGTAAAATTGTAACTTTTTCATGTGGAATTATGACTTTTTAATGCAAAATGGTGACATTTGTCGTATAAAATTCCGACTTTTATCACAATATTGCCAATTGTTTTGAGTAAAAGGATGACTTTTGTCATAATTTTGCTTGGCAAGATTCCGATTATTATTATAATATTCTAATTCTAAGTTTTTCTTGTGAAACTGTGACATAGATTTATTTTATTTTTGTACCTTTAGGGCTCCCCTCAAGTTTGGTCCCAGGGACCCGGAAGGGTCTCAATCATAAAAACATTTAAAAATTAGCCATATATTTTTACATTTTGTTATTATTATTCTCTTGATTAACTTCAAATCTATCTGTTAATACACATTTTTTTCATGTTTCATGCCCTTTTTGTTGAAGAAAACCCTGTTTTTATGGCCAACACAAAAACAGACACCGTTTGGAAACAATTAAGGCATGTAAATAAACACTTTATGAAGCATTTCTTACATATTCCTTCATTTTAAGAGATTATAGTTAAGTGTTCAATGTGATTTGACTATTTTGTTGACATTGTTTGAGTGTTTTCCATGTTTGAGGGATTATAATCAGACGAAGTTACATTTACAATAAAATATATTATTCTCTTGCTCTTTATTTTCCATAGGGCATAGAAAATGTCAATAATTACCGATATATTAATAATATTTAAATAATTACTACATTACAAAAAATAATAATTTCCATAGTTATATAAAAATAAGATGGCAAATTCATGTTACACAGCCGTTACTTCCTGCCACTAAACCTGCAGAAAATACTTCTTCTCAGGTTTCTACATGTTTACATTTTCACACTATTTTATTACACTTTATTAAACATTTCTTACTTAATTTTAAGATATTATAGTTAAGTGTTCAATGTGATTTGACTATTTTGTTGACATTGTTTGCGTGTTTTCCATGTTTGTGTTGACATTTCCTTTCTGCCTTGATAGCTAGAACATTTCAATAATTATCAATATTATAAATGATGATAAATAATAAATATTATTAAATATAAATAATAATAATAATAATAATAATAATAAATAAATAATAATAATAATAAATATTATTATAATATTGATCAATATAATAAAGGGATAAGCGGTAGAAAATGGATGGATGGATAATAATACAATTCAAATAATTACTGCATTACAAAAAAATTCCTTTCCATAGTGAAATAAACATAACATGGCAAATTCATGTTACACAGCCGTTATTTCCTGCCACTAAACCTGCAGAAAATACTTCTTCTCAGGTTTCTACATGTTTACATAATTTTCTTACACTTTATGAAGCATTTCTTACATATTCCTTCATTTTAAGAGATTATAGTTAAGTGTTCAATGTGATTTGACTATTTTGTTGACATTGTTTGAGTGTTTTCCATGTTTGTGTTGACATTTCCTTCCTGCCTTGATAGCTGAGGGATTATATATTATTCTCTTGCTCCTTATTGTCCATAGGTCATAGAAAATGTCAATAATTATCAATATATTAATAATATTCAAATAATTACCGCATTACAAAAAAATAATTTCCATAGTTAAATAAAAATAACATGGCAAATTCATGTTACACAGCCGTTACTTCCTGCCACTAAACCTGCAGAAAATACTTCTTCTCAGGTTTCTACATGTTTACATAATTTTCTTACACTTTATGAAGCATTTCTTGCACATTCCTTATTTTAAGAGATTAATGTTAAGTGTTAAGTGTTCAATGTGATTTAGGGCTATTAGGGTTAGGGTTAGTGTTAGGTTTAAAATAATAATAATTTGCACCTTTGACGTGATCCTCACTAAACACAGGTTGACTTTGTTATGAATAAAACAAACAGAATGATTGCACTCCAGAGAGTTGTCTCTCTAAAGTCCACATGTGGAAAGGGGAAGTGACGAACAGTCAGAAGTTCCTTCAAAGTTCCAGTGTCATCACGGACATCACGGACATGGCGGCCCACACCTCAAACTATTCCTTCTAGTTTGTCCCACGCTGGACACGCCCTCGTCTGCACACAAAGGCCAGGACAGCAGCTGTGTGAACAACAAGCACGCCGCTTGTACACCAAAAGCAGGCCTGGCCAATGATAAGTGAGTTAACCCATGAAAGGGCGGCGCCGAGGTGGCGTCTGAGCGGGAACAGTGCGTCCATTTAGACGCCACAGAGGACTAGTGTGTGGACCCTGAAGGAGGTGCTGAGTCCATTTGTGCAGCGCCTGTACGCTCAGAAGCAATCTGCTAATGGCGGCAGATGTTGACTGCTGGCTGTGACACAGGGGGTCCCCCACGTCATTTTGTTTAACGGCCCACGGCAAAATAAGTTGAAAAATGGTATCAAATAATAATATAATAACAATGAGAAAACAGGTAACAAGAAAAAGTAGCACTGTTGACGCTAATAACACAAAGTAGAAGTGTCGTTGCTCAAAAACAATAACAATGGATTCAAATCAATGTTATGAATTATTGACCTATTTAAAGCTTCGATTAGTTCACATCAGATATTACAGGGTTTCCCACACATCTCATTTATTTGTGGCGGCCCGCCACGAAAGAATTACGTCCGCCACAGATTTAAAAAAATTAAAATTAAATAAAAATTAAAAAAAAAAAAAAAAAATTAAAAAAAAAAAAAAGTTTTTTTTGTTGTTTTTTTTTTGGTCCTCTCCAGCTTCTCAGGCAAATCATATAGTAGATGTAGATGCCCATATAGGCTGTTCAGATTTACTTTACAAAAGAGAAGTGTAGGATACTTCTCTTGTCGCCTTATTTGTATTTGACTTTATTAAATGTATTTATATTAGAAACACAACATGTGTATATAACAAAGGGTGCAAAGTGTGCAGGCAGTAGGAAACACATGGTTAAGTGTAGGGAGTAAAACTGATGGCAGTCTAAAGTTCAAGATTTTTGGAGCTCTTTGGTCAATGGATCAGATGTTTGATGAAGCTCTGTGTCTATCTACCACCACTACTGTTTTCTGTTTATTTGTTACTGACTGTGGCAGGACACCTCTGCCTCTGTTTCACTTTATGTTGCTGGTAAATAATATGCTTGTAGTAGTAGGCTAAAGTGAAATTATTTAGTATGCACTAATTAAAGGGGCAGAGCTTTAAGAGACATTTTAGCTTTTATATTTTTATAAGATATATTTTTTGTAAGAAGCACAATTAATAAATATATTTCAGTGAATAACTTATTGTTCAAATCTGTATATAAATATGTACATAAAGTGTTGTAATTATATTGTAAAATGGATGGACGTTTAAAACAAAACTGTTATTATTAATTAGTAAGTATACATTTTTTGAGCCTTTTTAGAGAAAATCAAATCATTGTAGTAAATTATGCAAATTACTCCGATGTCATGGTGACCACGCCCATAGCCACGCCCCCACCGCCACAGGTATCTTGGCAGTTTATGGGAAACACTGTATTGCACTTTTAAATATTTTTGCAGAGAAAATAGTTTTTTTGTGTTGGTAATTATTTATTTTTTTAAAGGGCATAAAACAAACACAAAAAAAAAATCATACAAGAATATATTATTTGACCAAAAAGGGCATAAAACAAAACAAATATGTATTTACTTTATATCGACAGATACATAATGTATATAATAGGGCTGCAACAACTAATCGATTAAATCGATTAAAATCGATTATTAAAATAGTTGCCGATTAATTTAGTCATCGATTCGTTGGATCTATGCTATGCGCATGCGCAGAGGGTATTTTTTTTATTTATTTATTTATTTATTTTTTTTTATTTTATTTAATAAACCTTTATTTATGAACTGCAACATGTACAAACAGCTGAGAAACAATAATCAAAATAAGTATGGTGCCAGTATGCTGTTTTTTTTCAATAAAATAATGGATAGGATAGAAATGTATTTTGTCTCTTTTATCCGATTATTAATCGATTAATCAAAGTAATAATCGACAGATAGATTAATCGATTATCAAATTAATCGTTAGTTGCAGCCCTAGTATATATAAATACTAGGGCTGCAACTAACGATTAATTTGATAATCGATTAACCTGTCAATTATTACTTCGATTAATCGATTAATAATCGGTCTATAATGTGTATGTATACATATTAGGGCTGCAGCTAACGACTAATTTGGTAATCGATTAATATGTCGATTATTACTTCGATTAATCGATTAATAATCGGATAAAAGAGACAAACTATATTTATATCCTTCCCAGTATTTTATTGGGAAAAAAACAGCATACTGGCACCACATTCTTTCAACTTGCCAATATTACATAATATGTAATATGCAACTAACGATTAATTTGATAATCGATTAATCTGTCGATTATTAATTCGATTAATCGATTAACAATCGGTATATGCTGTGTATATATACATATTAGGGTTGCAACTAACGATTAATTTGACAATCGATTAATCTGTCGATTATTACTTCAATTAATCGATTAATAATCGGATAAAAGAGACACACTACATTTATATCCATCCCAGTATTTTATTGAAAAAAACCAGCATGCTGGCACCACGTTCTTTCAACTTGCCAATATTACATATTAGGGCTGCAACTAACGATTAATTTGATAATCGATTAATCTGTCAATTATTACTTCGATTAATCGATTAATAATCGGTATATATTGTGTATATATACATATTAGGGCTGCAGCTAACAATTAATTTGATAATCGATTAATCTGTCGATAATGATCGGTATATAATGTGTGTATATACATATTAGGGCTGCAACTAACGATTAATTTGATAATCGATTGATCTGTCGATTATTACTTCGATTAATAATCGGATAAAAGAGACAAACTACATTTCTATCCTATCCAGTATTTTATTGAAAAAAAACAGCATACTGGCACCATACTTATTTTTGATTATTGTTTCTCAGATGTTTGTACATGTTGCAGTTTATAAATAAAGGTTTATAAAAAAAAAGAAAAAAAAAAAAGTAAAAGCTTCTGCGCATGCGCATAGCATAGATCCAACGAATCGATGACTAAATTAATCGGCAACTATTTTTATAATCGATTTTAATCGATTTAATATATTAGTTGTTGCAGCCCTAATATATATATATATATATATATATATATATATATATATATATATATATATATATATATATATATATATATATATATATATATATATATATATATATATATATATATATATATATATATATATATATATATATATAATGTTGTATTGTTGCCCCACTAAAAGAGAAGGTGTGCTGAGATTAGACAGGTTAGTTTCACCCAACTATGATGTGTTGTTGCAAAGTCATCTAACTTTTAGTAGTGGCGCCTTTTTTAGATGTCCAAGAACATTAGTGGGATTTTGTTTATCTTCTACAAAGTGTCATTGCTCAAAAATGATTATGAGTTCAAATCAATGTTGTTGTGAGTTATTGACATACTTAGGGCTGCAATTACTTCACATCAAATATTACACTTTGAACATTTCTTTGCTGGGAAATCTTGCATATTTTGTGTATATGCCATAAAAGCAGCGTGTTCTTTGACAAAAGGGCCATAAAAGATGAAAACAGAAAATATGGACAGAAAGACCTGAAGTTGATCTCCAGATGTAGGCGTTGAATTAAAATATATATATATATATAACTTATTTTGACCATTTGTATGACTAAAACCCTTCTGGGTCCCTGAGACCACACCCGAGGGGAGCAGGAAAGGTTACGGCTGAAAAACATTGTGTGTGTGTGTGTGTGTGTGTGTGTGTGTGTGTGTGTGTGTGTGTGTGTGTGTGTGTGTGTGTGTGTGTGTGTGTGTGTGTGTGTGTGTGTGTGTGTGTGTGTGTGTGTGTGTGTGTGTGTGTGTGTGTGTGTGTGTGTGTGTGTGTGTGTGTGTGTGTGTGTGTGTGTGTGTGTGTTGGGGAAGGTGCTAAAGGTCAGTGGTAGCTCAACAATGCAAAGCTGTTGACATCGTAGCGCTGGTTGCAGCAAGAATGAAACCAGAAGTAGCAGTAGTAGCAGCAGTAGTAGTAGTTAGTAGTAGTAGTAGCAATAGTAGTAATAATAATAGTAGTAGTAGCAGTAGTAGTAGTAGTAGCAGCAGTTAGTAGTAACAGTAGTAGTAGTAGTAGTAGTAGTAGCAGCAGTTGTAGTAGTAGTAGTAGTAACAGCAGTTAGTAGTAGCAGCAGTAGTAGTAGTAGTAGTAGTAGTAGCAGCAGCAGCAGCAGTAGCAGCAGCAGTAGTAGTAGTAGTAGTAGCAGCAGTAGTAGCAATAGTAATAGTAGTAGTAGTAGCAGCAGCAGTTAGTAGTAGAAACAGTAGTAGTAGTAGTAGTAGCAGCAGTAGTAGTAGTAGTAGTAGTAGTAGTAGCAGTAGTAGTAGCAGCATTAGTAGCAGTAGTAGTAGCAGTAGTAGTGGTAGTAGTAGAAGCAGTTAGTAGTAGCAGCAGTTAGTAGTAGCAGCAGTAGTAGCAGCAGTAGTAGTAGTAGTAGTAGTAGCAGTAGTAGTAGTAGTAGTAGCAGTTAGTAGTAGCAGCAGTAGTAGTAGTAGTAGCAGCAGCAGTTAGTAGTAGTAGCAGTAGTAGTATCAGCAGTAGTAGTGGTAGTAGTAGTAGCAGCAGCAGCAGTTAGTAGTAGTAGTAGTAGTAGTTAATAGTAGTAGTAGCAGTAGTAGTAGCAGCAGCAGTAGTAGTAATAGTAGCAGCAGCAGTTAGTAGTAGTAGCAGTAGTAGTATCAGCAGTAGTAGTAGCAGTAGTAGTAGTAGTAGTAGCAGCAGTTAGTAGTAGTAGCAGTAGTAGTATCAGCAGTAGTAGTAGTAGTAGCAGTAGTAGTAGTAGTAGTAGCAGCAGTAGTAGTAATAGTAGCAGCAGCAGTTAGTAGTAGTAGCAGTAGTAGTATCAGCAGTAGTAGTAGTAGTAGTAGCAGTAGTAGTATTAGTAGTAGCAGCAGCAGTTAGTACTAGCAGGCCTGGGGTGCACATAACAAAAGTGACATCGCCACCTCCTGGCCTGGGGTGCACATAACAAAAGAGACATCGCCACCTCCTGGCCTGGGGTGCACATAACAAAAGTGACATCGCCACCTCCTGGCCTGGGGTGCGCATAACAAAAGTGACATCGCCACCTCCTGGCCTGGGGTGCACATAACAAAAGTGACATCGCCACCTCCTGGCCTGGGGTGCACATAACAAAAGGCTTGTTATGTTTTGTTTTTTTGTGTGAAAGCTTTCCCTCCATATTAGTTGTATTAGGGCGGACTATTTAACACCCGCTGCTTTACTGCTGGCTGCAAGAAGAGGAGGTCCATTGTTAAAAAAGGCGGGAGTTTAACCGACGTCCATAAAAGCGGCGCGGCCATAAACTTTGTCTTTGTCTCGGTGGGGGGAAGAAAAAGAGAAAAAAAAAGGCCTGGCGTGCTGATTGAATCAGAGAGTTGGTGCTGGAGTGAAGTCTGATTAGAACACTCACTCATTCACAGATGGATAAGGAAATAAATGTATAGGAAGTAGAGTTGTACTGCTACTAGTATAGTACCGCCATACCAATCAATCATATTCCGTACTATACCGCTTCTAAAAAGTACCAGTTCCCTCCCCCTGCTTTTTTTTTTAACGGGCATGACTGCGCGTCGTCACATTGCTGGTTTTACATGCAGAGGAGCATGTTGGGCAGCGCACACACACAGAGTACTTACAAGCAGACACAGTGTGGAGACAGAAAAGGGAGAACGGACGCAGTTTGGGTGTAAAAAGTCAAGATAAAGGTGAAGTTGTAACACTGAAACACCCTCAGGAAGAGCTGCTTTAAGACATGGCTAAATCACTCATCCTTGTCTCCATGGCGACAAATAAAGTGAGTTTCTTACAAGTAGCATTATCACTGGAGGACGAGGAATAGCTAAACATGCTTCACTACACACCGTAGGAGGATACAATAGCTCACCGGCGTCACAATGTAAACAAACGCCGTGGGTGACATCCACTGTAATGATACCAAGTACACGAGTTGATACTACTATGATTACATCGATATTTTTTAGCGTCACAAAATCTTATTTAATTCATATTATGTATATAAAGTCAGGAAATACGTCCCAGGACACATGAGGACTTTGAATATGACCAATGTATGATCCTGTAACTACCTCCATGGCGACAAATAAAGTAAGTTTCTTACAAGTATCATAATCACTGGAGGACGAGGAATAGCTAAACATGCTTCACTACACACCGTAGGAGGATACAATAGCTCACCGGCGTCACAATGTAAACAAACGCCGTGGATGACATCCACTGTAACGATACCAAGTACACGAGTTGATACTACTATGATTGCGTCGATATTTTTTATCGTCACAAAATCTTATTTAATTCATATTATGTATATAAAGTCAGTAAATACGTCCCAGGACACATGAGGACTTTGAATATGACCAATGTATGATCCTGTAACTACCTCCATGGCTACAAATAAAGTGAGTTTCTTACAAGTAGCATTATCACTGGAGGACGAGGAATAGCTAAACATGCGTCACTACACACCGTAGGAGGATACGATAGCTCACCGGCGTCACAATGTAAACAAACGCCATGGGTGGATCTACAGCTGACATCTACTGTGATGATACCAAGTACAATGGTGTATTTAGTCGATACGACTATGATTACATTGATATTTTTTAGCATCACAAAATATTTTTAAATTCATATTATGTTTATAAAGTCAGTAAATAAGTCCCTGGACTTTGAATATGACCAATGTATGATCCTCTAACTACTTGGTATCGGATCGTTACCTAAATGTGTGGTATCATCCACAACTAATGTCAAGTATGAAAGAAGAGAAGAATAAGTGATTATTACATTTGAACAGAAGTGTAGATAGAACATGTTCAAACAGAAAATAAGCAGATATTAACAGTAAATGAACAAGTGGATTAATGACGCATTTTTTACAGTTTGTCCCTCATAATGTAGACAAAATAATAGGTTGGTAAATAATAATAATAATAGATTTTATTTGTAAAAAGCACTTTACATTGTGTAAACAACCTCAAAGTGCTACAGTGTATTAAAAAAATAAAATAAAATAAAAGTAGAGATGCCGATATATGCGTTAAAATGTAATATCGGAAATTATCGGTATCGTTTTTTTTTATTATCGGTATCGTTTTTTGTTTTTGGTTTTGGTTTTTTTTAAATTAAATCAACATAAAAAACACAAGATACACTTACAATTAGTGCACCAACCCAAAAAACCTCCCTCCCCCATTTATTTCTGTTATCAATATTCTGCTTCCTACATTATATATCAATATATATCAATACAGTCTGCAAGGGATACAGTCCGTAAGCACACATGATTGTGCGTGCTGCTGCTCCACTAATAGTACTAACCTTTAACACTTCATTTGACTCATTTTCATTAATTACTAGTTTCTATATAACTGTTTTTATATTGTTGTACTTTCTTTTTTATTCAAGAAAATGTTTTTAATTTATTCATCTTATTTTACTCATTTTTTTAAAAAGTACCTTATCTTCACCATACCTGGTTGTCCAAATTAGGCATAATAATGTGTTAATACCACGACTGCATATATCGCTTGATATCGGTATCGGTAATTAAAGAGTTGGACAATATCGGAATATCGGCAAAAAGCCATTATCGGACATCCCTAATAAAAAGATATAAAAAATAAATAAAATAAAAAAAATAGTACAGCAAAATAGCTAAAACTAGTATGCATATATCTAAAAAAAAAAAAGGATTTTTTTTAAAAAAGAAGTGTTTTTAAGCCTTTTTGAAAAGCATCCACAGTCTGTGGTGCCCTCAGGTGGTCAGGGAGAGCGTTCCACAGACTGGGAGGGGTCTCCCAAATGACACAATATGTTACTGCCTAGACTAATTAGGAGTCTTTGTTTGTTTACTTACTACTAAAAGACGAGTTGACTATTTTATTGAAGGACTAAATGACAATAATAAACATATGTTTAATAATGACATTTTTTGTGGTCCCCTTTATTTAGAAAAGTATAGAAATACATTTTGGTACCAAAATATTGTCACGGGCACAAGACTAATTGGAAGTGTTGCGGTGTCACAAAGGACACTTTGAGGAGCAGAGAGGCGTATAGAAACCTCCTCTTTCCTCCTTCCAAAGTCGCTGCTCTTGAGGCGGTTTTGTGTTTCACGTCCATGTTGTCTGTTTCTCATCACGAGGTCTATTTTGAGATCACAGCGCTGCGCTGCTCTGCTCCCGCCCGCTTCAACGCCAGCACGGAGAGAGAGAGGATGATTGTTTGCTAATAACTGTGTCAAATATTAAACACACATGAATGTTCTTCCAAGTGACTCAGTATGGACGTTATGTCAACATGACTCGGAGGGAACATGGCGTAGGGCCGGGTGATAGAAAACATGTCAGTTTAATAGACATTGATATGATCAAAGGGGAAGGACGCAGGAAGTGATTATAATTTTTTTATTTTTTATTTTTTTATTTTTTTTCTTCATAAATAAATACAATTATGTGTGCTTACGGACTGTATCCCTGCAGACTGTATTGATCTATATTCATATATAATGTATATATTGTGTTTTTTATGTTGATTTCATTTGTAATTTTTATTTTTATTTTTTATTTTTTATTTTTATTTTTTCTTGTTCGGGCGAACCGGTACCGGGCCGCGGCCCAGTGGTTGGGGACCACTGGTATAGCCTATCAAGTTTGGTTGAGTCTTTGCATGGAGTGAGAAGAGAAAGTCAAAATGAAGAAATTGGGGATAAAAGAGGAAAAGTCATTTTTGGGGATTTTTTTGAACAGGACCGTAGTCAGACCAATGTGGTCTGTAAATGATGCAAGAGCGCTGATGCCACACCACTTGAACGGCGCTCACCCTTTAGAGCACAGCTGTAACTTACTGCCACTAAACCTGCAGAAAATAGTTCTTCTCAGGTTTCTACATGTTTACATTTTCACATTTTAAATTGTTTGAGTGTTTTCCATGTTTGTGTTGACATTTCCTTCCTGCCTTGATAGCGAGAAAATGTCAACAATTATCAATATTATAAATTATAATAAATATTATTAAATATAAATAATAATAATAATAATAAATAATAATAAATAATAATAAATAATAATAAATAATAATAAATAATAATAATAATAATAAATAATAATAATAATAAATATTATTATAATATTGATCAATATAATTAGACCAGTTGATCTGCCGTTTCTTTTCTTTTTTCTACTCTGCTCCGGGGTGGACCGCTAGCCTGTCCATCAGATGGGGACATCTCTACGCTGCTGACCCGTCTCCGCTCGGGATGGTTCCCGCTGGCCCCACCATGGACTGGACTTTCGCTGATGTGTTGGACTTTCACAATATTATGTCAGACCCACTCGACACCGAGGATGTCGTTGTGGCTTGTACAGCCCTTTGAGACACTTGTGATTTAGGGCTATATAAATAAACATTGATTGATTGATTGATTGATTGATAATAATGCAATTCAAATAATTACTGCATAACAAAAAAATCATTTCCATAGTTAAATCAAAATAACATGGCAAATTCATGTTACACAGCTGTAACTACCTGCCACTAAACCTGCAGAAAATACTTCTTCTCAGGTTTCTACATGTTTACATTTTCACACTATTTTCTTACACTTTATGAAGCATTTCTTACTTCATTTTAAGAGATTATAGTTAAATGTTCAATGTGATTTGACTATTTTGTTGACATTGTTTGAGTGTTTTCCATGTTTGTGTTGACGTTTCCTTTCTGCCTTGATAGCGAGAAAATGTCAATAATTATCAATATTATAAATGATAATAAATAATACATATTATTAAATATAAATAATAATAATAAAAATAAATAATAATAATAATAAATAATAAATAATAATAAATAATAATAATAATAAATATTATTATAATATTGATCAATATAATAATGCAATTCAAATAATTACTGCATAACAAAAAAATCCTTTCCATAGTTAAATAAAAATAACATGGCAAATTCATGTTACACAGCTGTAACTACCTGCCACTAAACCTGCAGAAAATAGTTCTTCTCAAGTTTCTATGTTTACATTTTCACACTATTTTATTACAATTTATGAAGAATTTCTTACTTCATTTTAAGAGATTATAGTTAAGTGTTCAATGGGATTTGACTATTTAGTTGACATTGAGTGTTTTCCATGTTTGTGTTGACATTTCCTTTCTGCCTTGATAGCTAGAACATTTCAATAATTATCAATATTATAAATGATAATAAATAATACATAAATATAAATAATAATAATAAAAATAAATAATAATAATAATAAATAATAATAATAATAAATAATAATAATAATAAATATTATTATAATATTGATCAATATAATAATGCAATTCAAATAATTACTGCATAACAAAAAAATCCTTTCCATAGTTAAATAAAAATAACATGGCAAATTCATGTTACACAGCCGTTACTTCCTGCCACTAAACCTGCAGAAAATACTTCTTCTCAGGTTTCTACATGTTTACATTTTCACACTATTTTATTACACTTTATGAAGCATTTCTTACATATTCCTTCATTTTAAGAGATTATAGTTAAGTGTTCAATGTGATTTGACTATTTTGTTGACATTGTTTGAGTGTTTTCCATGTTTGTGTTGACATTTCCTTCCTGCCTTGATAGCTGAGGGATTATAATCAGAGTATGTCACGTTTCCTGCTCCATATTTTTCATGGGTTCTAGAACATTTCAATAATTCTCAATATTGATCAATATAACAATACAATTAGGGCTGCAACAACTAATCGATTATAAAAATAGTTGCCGATTAATTTAGTCATCGATTCGTTGGATCTGTGCTATGCGCATGCGCAGAAGCTTTTTAATTTAATTTTTTTTTTTTTAATAAACCTTTATTTATAAACTGCAGCATGTACAAACAGCTGAGAAACAATAATCAAAATAAGTATGGTGCCAGTATGCTGTTTTTTTCCCAATAAAATACTGGAAAGGATAGAAATGTAGTTTGTCTCTTTTATGTGATTATTAATCGATTAATCGAAGTAATAATCGACAGATTAATCGATTATCAAATTAATCGTTAGTTGCCGCCCTAAATACAATTCAAATAATTACTGCATAACAAAAAAAATCCTTTCCATAGTTAAATAAAAATAACATGGCAAATTCATGTTACACAGCCGTTATTTCCTGCCACTAAACCTGCAGAAAATACTTCTTCTCAGGTTTCTATGTTTACATTTTCACACTATTTTATTACACTTTATTAAGCATTTCTTACATATTCCTTCATTTTAGGAGATTATAGTTAAGTGTTCAATGTGATTTGACTGTTTTGTTGACATTGTTTGAGTGTTTTCCATGTTTGTGTTGACATTTCCTTCCTGCCTTGATAGCTAGAACATTTCAATAATTATCAATATTGATCAATATAATAATAAAAAATTCAAATAATTACTGCATTACAAAAAATTCATTTCCATAGTTAAATAAAAATAACGTGGCAAATTCATGTTACACAGCCGTTATTTCCTGCCACTAAACCTGCAGAAAATACTTCTTCTCAGGTTTCTATGTTTACATTTTCACACTATTTTATTACACTTTATGAAGCATTTCTTACTTAATTTTAAGAGATTATAGTTAAGTGTTCAATGTAATATGACTATTTAGTTGACATTGTTTGAGTGTTTTCCATGTTTGTGTTGACATTTCCTTCCTGCCTTGATAGCTGAGGGATTATAATCAGAGTATGTCACGTTTCAAATAAAATATATTTTTCTCCTGCTCCTTATTTTCCATAGGTCATATAAAATACCGATAATTATCGATATAAAACACTTATATCATGACACAGTTTTCACTTGTTATATTTTGGGTGTTTGGAACGGATTAATTGGATTGAAATGATTTCTTATGGGAAAAATTGCTTCAGTTTTCGCCCAATTTGGTCTTTGTGGGAACTTTTGGAAATAATTATTAACAAAAACTGACTGTAATGCTTTAGTTCTACTTTAGATTATTAAGACATCTGAAGTCCTGCTCATATTGCAGCCTGCGTTGTTTTTTTAACAAAATAAAAGCCCTAAAAACCTGCATCAGGTGCTCCACATTGTTTACATGTTCACTATTGTATTAAGCATTTCTTACATATTCCCTATGTTTTGCACCTTCATTGCAGTCAAATCTGAAAAATCTTGCTCTCCAACTACCAGCATAATGAGCAGCATTAAAATGCAGTAGCACAGTAGGGATAAGTATTCATTAATGCCTGGTTCACACCAACGGTGCTTGCCGCGCTTTAAAGCGGCGAGCAAAGCGCTGTCATTTTTGTCCATTTTTCCACGAATATCCCGATCTCCGAAGTAATGTAATGCTTTGATACGCTCTGATACAAATAAATTGCCGCTTTGGGGGGACAAATTACCGTTCCTCACGATTTGATGCCGCTTTGATACGCTTTAAATCACGCTTTGATACGTCTTATTACGCTTTATTGAACTTTATTATGCTTTGATGCGATCCTGACGCTTTAAATCAGGCTCTGACAAGCTCTGTTGTGCATTGGAATGAACGTGTCATGAACATTAATTTGTAATAATGACTTTGAAATGTGATTATTGTTATGTAATGATGTGCAATTTGGAAGATGCTGTGATAATTATTTTGTGGATTTGATGAATAAATTGCGTGCGCACACGTAATGTAATAAAAAAGAGAAATATGCTAAACAAATAAGTTTAAAAAAATGTGAAAAACTCAGTGTACTAAGTTTCCCCCACATTTTTTTAGATTGATCTATTTATTTTATTTCTCTTTTTGTTTTATTATATACAGGATAAAACACATAATGTAATGAAAAAGAGAAATATGATAAACAAATAAGTAAAAAAAAATGTGAAAAACTCAGTATACTGTTTTCCACACATTTTTTATATTCATTTATTTTTTCAATTTCTCTTTTTTTTCCGTTATATTATGTTTATTATTTATTATTTATTATGTTTTATATTCATTTATTTTTTCAATTTCTCTTTTTTTTCCGTTATATTATGTTTATTATTTATTATGTTTTATATTCATTTATTATTTCAATTTCTCTTCTTTTTTCGTTATATTATGTTTATTATTTATTATGTTTTATATTCTTTCTTTTTTTCAATTTCTCTTCTTTTTTCGTTATATTATGTTTATTATTTATTATTTATTATGTTTTATATTCATTTGTTTTTTCAATTTGTCTTTTTTTTCCGTTATATTATGTTTATTATTTATTATTTGTTATGTTTTATATTAATTTATTTTTTCAATTTCTCTTCTTTTTTCGTTATATTATGTTTATTATTTATTATGTTTTATATTCTTTCTTTTTTTTCAATTTCTCTTCTTTTTTCGTTATATTATGTTTATTATTTATTATTTATTATGTTTTATATTCATTTGTTTTTTCAATTTTTCTTTTTTTCCGTTATATTATGTTTATTATTTATTATTTGTTATGTTTTATATTAATTTATTTTTTCAATTTCTCTTCTTTTTTCGTTATATTATGTTTATTATTTATTATTTATTATGTTTTATATTCATTTATTTTTTCAATTTCTCTTTTTTTTCCGTTATATTATGTTTATTATTTATTATGTTTTATATTAATTTATTATTTCAATTTCTCTTCTTTTTTCGTTATATTATGTTTATTATTTATTATTTATTATGTTTTATATTCATTTATTTTTTCAATTTCTCTTCTTTTTTCGTTATATTATGTTTATTATTTATTATTTATTATGTTTTATATTCATTTGTTTTTTCAATTTCTCTTTTTTTCCGTTATATTATGTTTATTATTTATTATTTATTATGTTTTATATTAATTTATTTTTTCAATTCCTCTTCTTTTTTCGTTATATTATGTTTATTATTTATTATGTTTTATATTCATTTATTTTTTCAATTTCTCTTTTTTTTACGTTATATTATGTTTATTATTTATTATTTATTATGTTTTATATTCATTTATTTTTTCAATTTCTCTTCTTTTTTCGTTATATTATGTTTATTATTAATTATGTTTTATATTCATTTATTTTTTAAATTTCTCTTTTTTTTCCGTTATATTATGATTATTATTTATTATGTTTTATATTCATTTATTTTTTCAATTTCTCTTCTTTTTTCGTTATATTATGTTTATTATTTATTATTTATTATGTTTTATATTCATTTGTTTTTTCAATTTCTCTTTTTTTCCGTTATATTATGTTTATTATTTATTATTTATTATGTTTTATATTAATTTATTTTTTCAATTCCTCTTCTTTTTTCGTTATATTATGTTTATTATTTATTATGTTTTATATTCATTTATTTTTTCAATTTCTCTTTTTTTTACGTTATATTATGTTTATTATTTATTATTTATTATGTTTTATATTCATTTATTTTTTCAATTTCTCTTCTTTTTTCGTTATATTATGTTTATTATTTATTATGTTTTATATTCATTTATTTTTTAAATTTCTCTTTTTTTTCCGTTATATTATGATTATTATTTATTATGTTTTATATTCATTTATTTTTTCAATTTCTCTTCTTTTTTCGTTATATTATGTTTATTATTTATTATTTATTATGTTTTATATCTTCATTTCTTTTATTTCTTTGTCATCTTAATAAATGTCTATCTTTCATTTCTTATGCTAGTTGACAATAATAAAAGGCATTTCTTTTATTTGTTATATTCAATGTCACTAGTCAATATCACAGTCACTTCCTATTTGTAGTTGTAGACTGGGGTCCGCGCTTTCAACCAAGATCTGTTAAGCTTTCCTACGCTTTGCTGAGCTTTGTCATGCTTTGATACGCTCTCTGCGCTTTATTCCATCCTTGACAGAGCACCGAATTTTTTTAAACCGTTTAAAAAATGTTGGCGAACTTGCCGCATGTCCCGCTTCACTACAAGCTTTCCCACCATCCACTACGACCCTCACGCTTTCATCACGCTTTGTTACGCTTTAATGTCGCTTTAAAGCGCTGTTGGTGTGAACCTAGCATAAAAGCAAAGCAGAGGTTTTATATATTGAATTATATCGAATATTTTTTTAGCCGCTGTATCATTACATTGTGTTGGAACATAGGAAAATAAAACACTGTACTTTAATCAAGTTATTATTTGGCGTACCACGAGATGGAGAATCACTGCTTTATTTGTTTGTTATTGTCATTTTTAGCAAATGTTAGCTCATTTGGAATTGGATGCCTGCGACATGTTTCAAAAAAGCTGGCACGAGTGGCAAAGAAGAGTGAGAAAGTTGAGGAATGCTCATCAAAGACTTATTTGGAACATCCCACAGGTGTGCGGGCTAATTGGGAACGGGTGGGTGCCATGATTGGGTATAAAAGCAGCTTCCGTGAAATGAGTCGTTCACAAACAAGGACGGGGTCGAGGGTCACCACTTTGTCAACAAATGCCTGAGCAAATTGTGCAAGAACTACATTTATCAACCAAGCTATTGCAAGGAATTTAGGGATTTCAACATCTACGCTGCGTAATATCATCAAAAGGTTCAGAGATTTTGGAGAAATCACTGCACGTAAGCCATGATATTACACACCTTGGATCCCTCAGGCGCCACTGCATCAAAAATCCACATCAGTGTGTAAAGGATATCACCACACGGACTCAGGAACACTTCAGAAAACCACCGTCAGTAACTACAGTGGGTCGCTACATCTGTAAGTGCAAGTTAAAACTCGACTACGCAAAGCCACAGCCATTCATCAACAACACCCGGAAACGCTAAAATGGGCATCATCTAAGATGGACTGATGCAAAGTGGAAAAGTGTTCTGTGGTCTGACGAGTCCACATTTCAAATTGTTTTTGGAAACTGTGGACCAAAAAAGGAAAAGAACCATCCGGATTGTTCTAGGGTGCAAAGTGTAAAAGGTAGCATGTGTGATGGTATGGGGGTGTATTAGTGGCCAAGACATGGGTAACTTACACATCTGTGAAGGCACCATTAATGCTGAAAGGTACATACAGCTTTTTGGAGCAACATATGTTGCCATCCAAGCAACGTTATCATGGACGCCCCTGCTTATTTCAGCAAAACGATGCCATCATTCATAGTAAAAGAGTGTGGCTACTAGACTAGAGTTGAAAAGGATTTGTTGTATTCTCTTTTTATTTAGCATTTACACAACGTGACAACTTCACCGCTTTTTAGGGGTTTGTATATTTTTCTCCTGGTTCTTAATAACTACGGACATGAAACACTGGTATCGCGATACAGTTTTCAGCCCTAAGTCACTATAGTCCCTCTATGACTGGACTGTAGTGCTGACATGGCCAAAAGACTGTGGTTGTTTAGTGGTGGGCTCACACACACACACACACCACTGACCTTGCGAGCGCACGCCCTGAGGGGGGGCATTATGGGTGTGTGAGCGTGGGACGGGGGTGTGTCCAGAGGCGATACGGTACAGCGGGGAGGTTAGTGTTGGCTGGGATGCTGGGAAAGTTTGTCCTGTCCTCACAGATAACAACTTCCAGGTCACATGGCCAATGGAAAAACTGCACTGTCAAATATACCATCCACATGTACATTAAATATGATAAATATACCATCCACATGTACATTAAATATGATAAATATACCATCCACATGTACATTAAATATGATAAATATACCATCCACATGTACATTAAATATGATAAATATACCATCCACCTGTACATTAAATATGATAAATATACCATCCACATGTACATTAAATATGATAAAAATACCATCCACATGTACATTAAATATGATAAATATACCATCCACATGTACATTAAATATGATAAAAATACCATCCACCTGTACATTAAATATGATAAATATACCATCCACATGTACATTAAATATGATAAATATACCATCCACATGTACATTAAATATGTTAAATATACAGTCCACCTGTACATTAAATATGATAAATATACCATCCACATGTACATTAAATATGATAAAAATACCATCCACCTGTACATTAAATATGATAAATATACCATCCACCTGTACATTAAATATGATAAATATACCATCCACCTGTACATTAAATATGATAAATGTACCATCCACCTGTACATTAAATATGATAAATATACCATCCACATGTACATTAAATATGATAAATATACCATCCACATGTACATTAAATATGATAAATATACAGTGCACCTGTACATTAAATATGATAAATATACCATCCACATGTACATTAAATATGATAAATATACCATCCACATGTACATTAAATATGATAAATATACCATCCACATGTACATTAAATATGATAAATATACCATCCACATGTACATTAAATATGATAAATATACCATCCACCTGTACATTAAATATGATAAATATACCATCCACATGTACATTAAATATGATAAAAATACCATCCACATGTACATTAAATATGATAAATATACCATCCACATGTACATTAAATATGATAAAAATACCATCCACCTGTACATTAAATATGATAAATATACCATCCACATGTACATTAAATAT
>NC_084738.1:73225714-73233214 GCF_033978785.1 Entelurus aequoreus | reverse complement strand
GTAGCTGCCATTATGATGTGCACTCATGTACAGCAGTGGTCCCCAACCACCGGGCATAAAGAAATACAATCATGTGTGCTTACGGACTGTATCCCTGCAGACTGTATTGATTTATATTGATATATAATGTATATATTGTTTTTATGTTGTTTTAATTTAAAAAATAATAATAATAATATTTTTTTTTTTTTTTTTTTTTTTTTAATTTCTTGTGCGGCCGCGGCCCGGTACCAATCGGTCCACGGACCGGTACCGGGCCGCGGCCGCACAAGAAATTAAAAAAAATATTTTTATTTTTTATTTTTTTAAATTAAAACAACATAAAAAACAATATATACATTATATATCAAAATAAATCAATACAGTCTGCAGGGATACAGTCTGTAAGCACACATGATTGTATTTCTTTATGACAAAAAAAAAAAAAAATTTTTTTTTTTTTTACTCCCCCCCATTTTCAAGCATTGACCGGTCCGCTAGTACAAAAAGGTTGGGGACCACTGATGTACAGTAATCTATTTATTTATTTATATATATTTATTTATTTTATATATATATGTATATTATATATATATTATTTATATATATTTATTTATATATGCACCTTATTGCTTTTTTTATCCTGCACTACCATGAGCGTATGTAACGAAATTCTAAGTCTAATGACCGTAAGTCTTCAACTATACAAAGTATTTCAATGGTTGGAATCTGCGCTTTTGCATGATATACTAGTTACTATGGTCATCTAATTAGTTACTATGGTCATGTAAGTAGTTACTATGGTCATCTAATTAGTCACTATGGTCATCTAAGTAGTCACTATGGTCATCTAAGTAGTTAATATGGTCATCTAATTAGTTACTATGGTCATCTAAGTAGTTACTATGGTCATCTAAGTCAGCCAAAAAATGCGTTAAAATGGTATATCGGAAATTATCGGTATCGTTTTTTTTTATTATCAGTATCGTTTTTTAAATTTTTATTTTTTGTAATTTTTTTTTATTAAATCCACATAAAAAACACAAGATACACTTACAATTAGTGCACCAACCCACCCCATTTACACTCATTCACACAAAAGGGTTGTTTCTTTCTGTTATTAATATTCTGCTTCCTACATTATATATCAATATATATCAATACAGTCTGCAAGGGATACAGTCCGTAAGCACACATGATTGTGCGTGCTGCTGCTCCACTAATAGTACTAACCTTTAACACTTAATTTTAAAATGTTTCATTAATTACTAGTTTCTATGTAACTGTTTTTATATTGTTTTACTTTCTTTTTTATTCAAGAAAATGTTTTTAATTTATTTATCTTATTTTATTTGATTCATTTTTTTAAAAAGTACCTTATCTTCACCATACCTGGTTGTCCAAATTAGGCATAATAATGTGTTAATTCCACGACTGTATATATCGGTTGATATCGGTATCGGTTGATATCGGTAATTAAAGAGTTGGACAATATCGGCATATCGGATATCGGCAAAAAGCCATTATCGGACATCCCTAGTTGTGTTGTGTCAACAAAAAATGTATATATACAAAAAATGTATATGTATATATATATATATATATATATATATATATATATATATATATGTATATATATATATATATATATATATATATATATATATATATATATATATATATATATATATATATATATATATATACATATATATATATACACATATATATATATATATATATATATATATATATATATATATATATATATATATATATATATATACATATATATACATATATATATATATATATATATACATATATATACATATATATATATATATATATACATATATATACATATATATATATATATATATATATATACATATATATATATACATATATATACATATATATATATATATATATACATATATATATATATATATATATATATATATATATATATATATATATATATATATATATATATATATATATATATATATATATATATATATATATATATATATATATAATACCCAGCATTATGTTTTGAGGAGAAAAGGTGAGGCCTTTAATCCCAGGAACACCAGGCCTACCGCCAAGCATGGTGGTGGTAGTATTATGCTCTGGGCCTGTTTTGCTGCCAATGGAACTGCTGCTTTAAATGGGACAATGAAAAAGGAGGATTACCTCCAAATTCTTATGTATACGTATGTAGATATGTATATATACCAAATGTTTTTCCCCCCAAGTCATATAACATATTAATACAATAGATTTATAATTATTCATTAATATAATTGGATATTAAGAGTACATGTGAAAGTTGGACTCCTACCTTGTTTATTTCTGTGACGACCCCTTTAACATTTTGTAATCAATCAGAGACATCAAGCAGCTAAAATGCGGCAAACATGGATAAGTGCGCAGAGTGTTCTGCAATTTTCCCATCATGCTTTGTAACGCATTTAAATGGGTGTAATTTTGATTGATTTATGGTGAATGGAGTTTTTTTTGTATGATATCCACAAAGTTCAGTGACCATGTCTGTTGACATTTTGTGTTGGTTGGATTGACAAGCGGTAGAAAATGGATGGATTTTGTACGTTTTTTTTTTGGCACCATGACTAGGGAAGGTTGTTGTATTCGAAAATGTCCCGGAAAATGGTGAATTCTGGGTATATTTTAACAATATTTTTTTGGGGCTAGCACACAATTCCCGTTTTGATACTTGGCAAACGTTTGTGGAAGAAGAATGATAAATGGATGAATTTTGGCTGCCAATAAAAGCCATTAGAGTAGAGGAGTTATGAATGATGTATGATGCAAACAGGCACTAATACCTCAATCCTGGCTGCATGTCAATCAAAATGTGATTCCCCTCCCCCGTGGTGGCCGTATGAGACGAGAGATGGTCTCCTCCTCCTCCTCCGTCAATACAATTAGAGATCCATCATTAGAATATTCCAGATGCTCCTACTTAGCGGGTCAAAGGTGCAAAGCAGAAAATCTCATTTAAAAAGTGACTTGATTACATTTCAATGTCATACTTTCACTCACTTTAACCATCCAAAATACCAACGTTCAATTGGTGATCTTTTGCTGGCTCTGAGGGAACATGCACAGGTGGGAACTTGGAGGAACATGCACAGGTGGGATGGGAACTTGGAGGAACGTGAACCAGGAACCATCCATCCCGCACAAGTCAGCTGCTAGCTAAATATAACCTTTAGTCGGCAGCCATGTTGGGAAGTAGCAGGACATATTTGGACTTTTAATGAGAAATACCTGAGGGAAGCCCTGGAAACGGGATTACTCAGCCAGTGTGTGTGTGTGTGTGTGTTTGACAAAGTAGTCACTGGTAACCGTGGTAACCGTCCACACATACTCATAAAACCAGCTTTTGTCGTGAAGTGTTGCTACTAGGGTCGCAAAGGGGTGGAAAGTTTCCGGTGAATTTCCGGAAACTTTCCGGAAATTTACCAATGGGAAGTTAAGCACGGGAAATTTGGAAATATTGACAATTTTTTGATTATTCAAAGTTGGACACCGTCCATGGGAATGAATTAATGAATTACTGAATTAATGGGAATATATGGGAATGAATGTGAATATATGGGAATGAATGGGAATATATGGGAATGAATGGGAATATATGGGAATGAATGGGAGTATATGGGAATGAATGGGAATATATGGGAATGAATGGGAATATATGGGAATGAATGGGAGTATATGGGAATGAATGGGAATATATGGGAATGATAAATAAATAAATGATAAATGGGTTATACTTGTATAGCGCTTTTCTACCTTCAAGGTACTCAAAGCGCTTTGACACTATTTCCACATTCACCCATTCACACACACATTCACACACTGATGGCGGGAGCTGCCATGCAAGGCGCTAACCAGCAGCCATCAGGAGCAAGGGTGAAGTGTCTTGCCCAAGGACACAACGGACGTGACTAGGAAGGTTGAAGGTGGGGATTGAACCCCAGTAACCAGCAACACTCCGATTGCTGACACGGCCACTCTACCAACTTCGCCACGCCGTCCCTGGGAATATATGGGAATGATTGGGAATATATGGGAATTAATGGGAATGGGAATATATGGGAATATATGGGAATTAATGGGAATATATGGGAATTAATGGGAATATATGGGAATGAATGTGAATTAATTGGAATATATGTGAATATATGTGAATATATGGGAATGTATGGGAATTAATGGGAATATATGGGAATTAATTGGAATATATGGGAATGAATGGGAATATATGGGAATGAATGGGAATATATGGGAATGAATGGGAATGAATGGGAATATATGGGAATATATGGGAATACATGGGAATGAATGGGAATATATGGGAATGGATGGGAATGAATGGGAATATATGGGAATTAATGGGAGTATATGGGAATGAATGGGAATATATGGGAATGAATGGGAATATATGGGAATGAATGTGAATATATGGGAGTATATGGGAATGAATGGGAATGAATGGGAATATATGGGAATGAATGGGAATATATGGGAATGAATGGGAATATATGGGAATGAATGTGAATATATGGGAGTATATGGGAATGAATGGGAATGAATGGGAATATATGGGAATGAATGGGAATATATGGGAATATATGGGAATTAATGGGAGTATATGGGAATGAATGGGAATGAATGGGAATGAATGGGAATATATGGGAATGAATGGGAATATATGGGAATATATGGGAATTAATGGGAGTATATGGGAATGAATGGGAAATATGGGAATGAATGGGAATATATGGGAATGAATGTGAATATATGGGAATGAATGGGAGTATATGGGAATGAATAGGAATATATGGGAATGAATGGGAATGAATGGGAATATATGGGAATGAATGGGAATATATGGGAATGAATGGGAATATATGGGAATGAATGGGAGTATATGGGAATGAATGGGAATGAATGGGAATATATGGGAATGAATGGGAATATATGGGAATATATGGGAATACATGGGAAAGAATGGGAATATATGGGAATGAATGTGAATATATGGGAATGAATGTGAATATATGAGAATGAATAGGAATATATGGGAATGAATGGGAATATATGGGAATGAATGGGAATATTTGGGAATGAATGGGAATATATGGGAATGAATGGGAATAAATGGGTCATTCCAATAATTATATATTATTGGGCACATGTCTATATGCTGCTGTATCTTTGTGGCATTTTTTGACGTAGCTCTTTGCACACTATTTGCAGATGTACACCACCTTTCTGCCTACATTGGTTGGGGTGAAATGTCTCCATGGCATTATTCTCTTTGTATGTATTTATTCTTGTCAAACACTAATGCAATGCCACACCCAGATATAAATAGTCAGCTAAACAATTGGAGTAGTCTTTTTGACTGATGGTCAAATGAATAGAAATAGTCTAGATGAATAAATGAACAGTCAACCAGCATGCTAAATCAAACTATAAGCTACATTCTTGTATGACAACAGAATGGCTAGATGGATGGATTTGCTAGTTGAACTTTACACATCACAAAAAAGGTCAATTCGGATCGCTAACGTTGTTAGCATAAATGAATGGGATTTAACATAGAGAAAATTAGCATCACGGCTAACGGAGAAAAAACCTGCAATGTCACCACGTGACGACGCGCCCGTTAAAAAAAATGATTCATTAGTATCACGGTGCTATGCTAGTACTGGTATACCATTTTAATGAGTGAATGTTAGTTTCCACAAAGTATTATTGACGCGAGACCACACCTGGCATCGCTGGTGGACAGGTGCGTGAGAAAAGAAGGCGAGGTGTAGCGCTAAGACGAGGGGGGTTTATTGCTTCTAATAACGTGCACAGTAGGAGGAGAGGCGAGACTTATCAGGTCGGCGTCTGAGGGCCCTCCACGATGAGCTTGAGGGCCACGCGGGCGAAATCGCTGATGCTCCTGGTGGAGATTCCCGTGATGTGGCTGAGCTCTTTCACCACCTGACAGCAAACACACACACAAGTGGTGAGCACACTTGCTTTCCTTCTTCTAACGTGGCCTCGTCTTACTTCTTCCCATTCTCTGACGTGCAGGATGAAGGTTGCCACGGCGATGACGCCGACCGCCAGGAGCATGCAGTCCTCAGTCACCGCCACAAACTTCTTCCTGGGGTGTCAAACAGGTACTAAGTAATGACGACTTCTAGGTCTTTAGGCAGCACAAACTGCTTTTTCAGCGCCAAATAAATAAACCAATCTAAGTTCTGTTGATTTTTGATAAGAAGTGCAAATGTCCATAAAGGTGGAGAACTATTTACAGTCTGCTTGCATCAGGGACAGTGATGTGCATTATCACCGCCTACAGGACTGGAGTGGAACTGTGTCATTGAGGTCGGACGGACGTGTTTAGTATGGACGCTCAAATGGGGCAAAATGAAATAAATAAATACATCTTTAAATGTATGTCTTTAAATGTCCAGCGGGACGAAGTGGCTGGGGAGAGGGAAGTCTGGGCTTCCCTGCTTAGGCTGCTGCCCCCGCGACCCGAACCTCGGATAAGCGGAGGAAGATGGATGGATGGATCTTTAAAAATGACCATTTAAATGTGTCATTGTTAATTAGAATTAGAATTAAATACATGAATGTGTTATCAAGTTTGTCAATGTATTTCTTGGAAAAGTACAATCAAAATTCAAATAATAAATCAATGATCTAATTATTTCACAATTTAATTAATTACTTCATCATTTAATTTGTTTTGTTTACATTATTTAATGTGTTATTATTTCACAATTTAATGCATTTAATTCGTTATTAATTTCATGATCTGCCATAAACTCGTGTGTCAGCACTTGATGAATGTATTTCACCTGTCAAACTCAGCCGTCAAAGTCAGTGGGCGGGGCTAACAGGGATCCCATCCAATGAGCAAATTCAATTATTTTAATCATGAAATAATTAAATTAATCAACAAATAATTACTGTGAATCATAAAATAATGAATTAAAAAATTACATAATTTAATCTGGAATTATTTCAATCATGATAACATTTAATATTAAGTTAAAACAAATAGTTAATTAATTATTGGAAATAAAACATTAAATAATTGTAAAATACATAATTAAATAATCAATCAAATATTGACACAAATACAAATATTGGTTAAAAAAAAAGTTATCATTTGACATTAAATGTTTGAATGCCACATTTAATAACACCTTTATTTAGGGATGTCCGATAATGGCTTTTTGCCGATATCCGATATTGTCCAACTCTTTAATTACCGATACCGATATCAACCGATACCGATATATACAGTCGTGGAATTAACACATTATTATGCCTAATTTGGACAACCAGGTATGGTGAAGATAAGGTTGTTTTTTTTTTTAAATAAAATAAAATAAGATAAATAAATTAAAAACATTTTCTTGAATACAAAAGAAAGTAAAACAATATAAAAACAGTTACATAGAAACTAGTAAT
>NC_084738.1:73213214-73220714 GCF_033978785.1 Entelurus aequoreus | reverse complement strand
TACTTATAATGTTGATTTCATAAGAAAAAGCTATTTTTATGACGAATAGTTGCGTCTGTCGAAAGTGCTGCTGAGAATCATCTTGAGTTTATGTGAACTCGTGCGTATATACTTGTATTGTTGTTGATATTACACAAATCAAAAAGACCGAGGGAATAAATTCGTCAAAGCTAAGAAGTTTGTCCAGGTGAAAGAAATACTTATGTTGATTTTGTAAGCAAAATTGCATTTGTGACAATTAATTGCGTGTGTCGAAAGTGCCGCCGAGAGTCACAGTTTGACAGTTACAAGCCAACCTCTAAACAAATAAAAAAGACCGAGGGAATAAATTCGTCAACGCCAAGAAGTTTGTCCAGGTGAAATAAATACTTATAATGTTGATTTCGTAAGCAAAATTGCATTTGTGACAATTAATTGCGTGTGTCGAAAGTGCCGCCGAGAGTCACAGTTTGACAGTTACAAGCCAACCTCTAAACAAATAAAAAAGACCGAAGGGAATAAATTCGTCAACGCCAAGAAGTTTGTCCAGGTGAAAGAAATACTTATAATGTTGATTTCGTAAGCAAAATTGCATTTGTGACAATTAATTGCGTGTGTCGAAAGTGCCGCCGAGAGTCACAGCTTGACAGTTACAAGCCAACCTCTAAACAAATAAAAAAAGACCGAGGGAATTAAATTCGTCAAAGGTAAGAAGTTTGTCCAGGTGAAAGAAATACTTATAATGTTGATTTCGTAAGCAAAATTGCATTTGTGACAATTAATTGCGTGTGTCGAAAGTGCCGCCGAGAGTCACAGTTTGACAGTTATAAGCCAACCTCTAAACAAATAAAAAAGACCGAGGGAATAAATTCGTCAACGCCAAGAAGTTTGTCCAGGTGAAAGAAATACTTATAATGTTGATTTCGTAAGCAAAATTGCATTTGTGACAATTAATTGCGTGTGTCGAAAGTGCCGCCGAGTGTCACAGCATGACAGTTACAAGCCAACCTCTAAACAAATAAAAAAGACCGAGGGAATAAATTCGTCAACGCCAAGAAGTTTGTCCAGGTGAAATAAATACTTATAATGTTGATTTCGTAAGCAAAATTGCATTTGTGACAATTAATTGCGTGTCTCGAAAGTGCCGCCGAGAGTCACAGTTTGACAGTTACACGCCAACCTCTAAACAAATAAAAAAGACCGAGGGGAATAAATTCGTCAAAGGTAAGAAGTTTGTCCAGGTGAAAGAAATACTTATAATGTTGATTTCGTAAGCAAAATTGCATTTGTGACAATTAATTGCGTGTGTCGAAAGTGCCGCCGAGAGTCACAGCTTGACAGTTACACGCCAACCAGCTACTGACTTACCAAACAGTCTTTTATCCTTGAACACTCCGCAACATGTCGACAAACTGTTGAGGTTGTCTTTGTTTTTCTCGTTGAGATTCGTCAGAAAGTCGGTCAACACCTCAAAGGAAGCGTGGCCGAACTTAAAATGAATATCGCCCGGCTCGCTTTGACAACTAAACGTGACTTTCTCCGCCATGTGGGTGCTCAAAAAAACAAACAACAGTGAGTAAATTGTTGTCACTCAATAATATTCAACATTCGTGTGTTTAGTTTGAATTCAATTTAAAACGTGACTTTAACGCGTGTTTGCGGAAGATGGCGCTGTTTCCATTGGTGTCGTTTTACAGGAACGCAACACTCCTGACAGGTTGCAGTTAGGGACACGTTTACAGCTGCACACATTTCCGCTTCCGGTGGCTGCTTTGTGCGGGAACAGATCTGACAACAAACCGGATGTGACCCGCCCACCTTCTTCACAATGACTTTGCTTTGGAAGTCTGCGAAAACAAGCCCCGCTTTACCGCTTAGGCAACGCAAACATGGCGGACCAGACGCCGAAGCAGTCCGACGCTCCGTACGCGGAGAGGATAGACCCCACCAAGGCCAAGCTGTCCAACGACCAGATGCACTTCATCAGGCAGGTGGAGCTCGAACAGTGGAAGAAGAAGACACACAAGTTGAAGGCGCGGAACGTGCTGACGGGGGTCGCCATCGGAGCCCTGGTGGTGGGAATATGTATCCTTCATGCTGGCAAGGTTACTCATGCAACTTTAGCATGCTGACCTTAAACTACGCATCATAGTTGTGTATATATATATTTATATATATATATTGTATTTAGCTAACATGCGTCAACACTAACACGACAATACATTGTCATTCGTTTAGCATGCTAATGTTAGCATGGTCTTACCAGGAAGCAACGCGTGAACTTCATGAAAGTGTGACATAACTTAGTCAACAAAAGTGTGACATAACTTAGTCAACAAAAAAATCGCTTCCCATCCGAAACGCGATTTTTATTTATTACTGTCCTGAATCGATTCAAGCTTTTTTTGTGAAAAAATACGTTTTATCACCCGTCTCTGCACTTCCTCCTCGCGCATGCGCGTCAGCAGCCAAGACTAGCTTGTGTAACCTGGTTTGAAAAGTGTTTTATTTATGATTTATATACCAAATCATCCGTTTTAATCAAGAATCAAGTCTTAATTTCATTTGTCACCCCAGAAATAGGATTCAAATGGGTTATGGGTAGAGTAGTCAGAAATTGTACTCAAGTAAGAGTACTGTTACTTTAAAGGCCTACTGAAATGATTTTTTATTTATTTAACGGGGATATCAGGGGCCGTACTTATCAAGCTTCTCAGAATTACTCCTAAGAAGTCTGCTAAGAGTTGACTTAAGAGTAAATAAATTCTTGGCTGAAAGCTGCACTTAAAAGTTAGTTATCAAGCGTCTTACTCACACTTTCAGCGAAGTGTAGGACTGAATCTTAAGTGTCACACTCAGAGCTGAATTACGACATTACTATGTGCCGTAAACGCAATTTTAGGTGACGTCATTTCTGTGTCCATAGAAATGACCAATCACGGAAGGGAATCCCTTGTCTAAGAATAAAGAAATATCTTGGAAATATTTAAGTGGACAATGGGAGTGTATATTTTGACAATAAACTACAAAATAATACAAAACATATGCCATATTTTTGCTGAAAGGATTTAGTAGAGAAAATCGACGATAAAGTTCGCAACTTTTGCTCGCTGATAAAAAAAAAAACTTGCCCCTACCGGAAGTAGCGTGACGTCACAAGCGGTAGTGCTGCTCACAATTCCCCGTTGTTTACAATGGAGCGAGAGATATTAGGAGCGAGAAAGTGACGATTACCCCATTAATTTGAGCGAGGGTGAAAGATTCGTGGATGAGGAACGTTAGATTGACGGACTAGAATGCAGTTCAAGAGATACCTTTTTTCGCTCTGACCGTAACTTAGGTACAAGCTGGCTCATTGGATTCCAAACTCTCTCCTTTTTCTATTGTGGATCACGGATTTGTATTTTAAACCACCTGGGATACTATATCCTCTTGAAAATGAGAGTCAAGAAGGCGAAATGGACATTCACAGTGACTTTTATCTCCACGACAATACATCGACGAAGCTCTTTAGCATGAGCTAACGTGATAGCATCTGTCTTAAATGCAGATAGAAACAAAATAAATAAATCCCTGACTGGAAGGATAGACAGAAGATCAACAATACTACTATCAGGAGACACCGATCCAAACACTGGACATGTAAATACACGGTTAATGTGTATTCGACGCCTGTCGAAGCCTAGCAATGCAGTTGCTAACGACGCTAACTTAACAACGGGACCTCGTCAGAGCTATGCTAAAAACATTAGCGCTCCACCTATGCCAGCCAGCCCTCATCTGCTCATCAACACCCGTGCTCACCTGCGTTCCAGCGATCGACGATGCGGTCGGCGGCCCGGAGACGTAGGAAGTCAAGGTGAGTTCGCCGCTAGCGCGTCTGCTCTCCAACAAAGTCCTCCTTGTTGTGTTGCTACAGCCAGCCGCTAATACACCGATCCCACCTACAACGTTCTTCTTTGCAGCCTCCATTGTTCATTAAAGGCCTACTGAAAGCCACTACTAGCGACCACACAGTCTGATAGTTTATATATCAATGATGACATCTTAACATTGCAACACATGCCAATACGGCCGGGTTAACTTATAAAGTGACATTTTACATTTCCCGGGAAATATCTGGCTGAAACGTCGCGGTATGATGACGTATGCGCGTGACGAAGTCCGAGTAACGGAAGTTATGGTACCCCGTAGAATCCTATACAAAAAGCTCTGTTTTCATTTCATAATTCCACAGTATTCTGGACATCTTTTGCAATTTTTTTAATGAACAATGAAGGCTGCAAAGAAGACAGTTGTAGGTGGGATCGGTGTATTAGCAGCGGACTACAGCAACACAACCAGGAGGACTTTGTTGGAGCGCTAGCCGCGCTAGCCGGCGACCTCACCTTGACTTCCTACGTCTCCGGGCCGCCAAACGCATCGGGTGAAGTCCTTCGTCCTTCTGCCGATCGCTGGAACGCAGGTGAGCACGGGTGTTGATGAGTAGATGAGGGCTGGCTGGCGTAGGTGGAGAGCTAATGTTTTTAGCATAGCTCTGTGAGGTCCCGTTGCTAAGTTAGCTTCAATGGCGTCGTTAGCACAGCATTGTTAACCTTCGCCAGCCTGGAAAGCATTAACCGTGTATTTACATGTCCACGGTTTAATAGTATTGTTGATTTTCTATCTATCCTTCCAGTCAGGGGTTTATTTCTTTCGTTTCTATATGCAGTTAAAGCACGATGCTATCACGTTAGCTCGTAGCTAAAGCATTTCGCCGATGTATTGTCGTGGAGATAAAAGGCACTGAATGTCCATTTCGCGTTCTGGACTCTCATTTTCAAGAGGATATAGTATCCCAGGTGGTTTAAAATACAAATCTGTGATCTACAATAAAAAAAGGAGAGAGTGTGGAATCCAATGAGCCAGCTTGTACCTAAGTTACGGTCAGAGCGAAAAAAGATACGTCCATCACTGCCTCTCAAGTCCTTCACTGTAACGTTCCTCATCCACGAATCTTTCATCCTCGCTCAAATTAATGGGGTAATCGTCACTTTCTCGCTCCGAATCTCTCTCACTCCATTGTAAACAACGGGGAATTGTGAGGAATACTAGCTCCTGTGACGTCACGCTACTTCCGCTACAGGCAAGGCTTTTTTTATCAGCGAGCAAAAGTTGCGAACTTTATCGTCGATTTTCTCTACTAAATCCTTTCAGCAAAAATATGGCAATATTGCGAAATGATCAAGTATGACACATAGAATGGATCTGATATTCCCGTTTAAATTTTAAAAAATTATTTCAGTAGGCCTTTAATTTCATTTGTCACCCCAGAAATAGGATTGAAATGGGTTATGGGCAGAGGTGGGTAGAGTAGCCAGAAATTGTACTCAAGAAAGAGTACTGTTACTTTAGAGCAGGGGTGTCAAACTCAAATACAGCAGTGTTTCTCACACATTCATTTATTTGTGGCGGCCCGCCACGAAAGAATTAAGGCTGCCAAATTTATTTATTTAAAAAAAAAAAATGTTGTCCCGTCCAGCTTCTCAAGCAAATCATACAGTTGATGTAGATGCCCATATAGGCTGTTCAGAATTACTTTACAAAAGAGAAGTGTAGGATACTTCTCTTGTTGCCTTATTTGTATTTGACCACTACTGTTTTCTGTTTATTTGTTACTGACTGTGGCAGGACACCTCTGCCTCTGTTTCACTTTATGTTGCTGGTAAATAATATGCTTGTAGTAGTAGGCTAAAGTTAAACGATTTAGTATGCACTAATTAAAGGGGCAGAGCTTTAAGAGACATTTTAGCTTTTATATTTTATAACATATATTTTTTGTAAGAACCACAATTAATAAATATATTTCAGTGAATAACTTATTGTTCAAATCTGTATATAAATATGTACATAAAGTGTTGTAATTATATTGTAAAATGGACGTTTAAAACAAAACTGTTATTATTAATTAGTAAGTATACATTTTTTTAGCCTTTTTAGACAAAATCATATCATTGTAGTAAATTATGCAAATTACTCGATGATGTCACGGTGACCACGCCCATAGCCACGCCCCCACCGCCACAGGTATCTCGGCAGTTTATGGGAAACACTGACATAGCTTATACATTTGTCATTGTGTGTATTTCAGTTTAAAAAAATAAAAAATAACAGTCCAGTGCAAGACAAAAGTAAAGATACGAAAAGACAAAGCAAGATCAACAACAATAAACAGCCTAAATGGATGAATCTGCTTTGGAACTTTATTAGACGTCTTGGATTGTTTGCTAGCTGTCTGCCTGTGTGTGTACTTAGTATGTTCCAATAGCAGCAGAAGTGCACTTTTTGGAGAGCTGTATTATTTTCAGTTTTGTGCCCAAGGGACTGATTTTATTTAACACTATATTATTATTTATACACCTATAGTGATCACAGAGACAGCTTGTTTTAGTGTTACTGTATATATTTGTTTTTCTGAAAAATCCCACTTAAAGGCCTACTGAAATGAATTTTTTTTATTTAAACGGGGATAGCAGATCTATTCTATGTGTCATACTTGATCATTTCGCGATATTGCCATATTTTTGCTGAAAGGATTTAGTATAGAACAACGACGATAAAGATTGCAACTTTTGGTATCTGATAAAAAAAAAGGCTTGCACCTACCGGAAGTAGCGTGACGTAGTCAGTTGAACATATACGCAAAGTTCCCTATTGTTTACAATGATGGCCGCATGAAGTGAGAGAGATTCGGACCGAGAAAGCGACAATTTCCCCATTAATTTGAGCGAGGATGAAAGATTTGTGGATGAGTAAAGTGCAAGTGAAGGACTAGTGGGGAGTTGAAGCTATTCAGATAGGGAAGATGCTGTGAGAGCCGGGGGTGACCTGATATTCAGCTGGGAATGACTACAACAGTAAATAAACACAAGACATATATATACTCTATTAGCCACAACACAACCAGGCTTATATTTAATATGCCACAAATTAATCCTGCATAAAAACACCTGCGTGTTTGTTATGCTAGCTCCTAGCTCCTCTGCTAGCTCCTAGCTCCATAGAACACGCCAATACAATTCAAACACCTGATCAACACACACAATCACTCAGCCCAAAAGACCGTTCACCTAACCCAAGGTTCATAAAGCTTATATATTTTTAAAAAGTTACGTACGTGACGCGCACATACGGTCAAGTTATCGAATGTTTAGCAGCCAAGGCTGCATACTCACGGTACCTGATATTCAGCTGGGAATGACTACAACAGTAAATAAACACAAGACATATATATACTCTATTAGCCACAACACAACCAGGCTTATATTTAATATGCCACAAATTAATCCTGCATAATAACACCTGCGTGTTTGTTATGCTAGCTCCTAGCTCCTCTGCTAGCTCCTAGCTCCATAGAACACGCCAATACAATTCAAACACCTGATCAACACACACAATCACTCAGCCCAAAAGACCGTTCACCTAACCCAAGGTTCATAAAGCTTATATATTTTTAAAAAGTTACGTACGTGACGCGCACTT
>NC_084738.1:73203214-73208214 GCF_033978785.1 Entelurus aequoreus | reverse complement strand
CTAACGCTAGCAGTACGTAACAAGTAACGCATGTACCAAAATATATGGATTTGAGGTGTAAATCTGTAAAAAAATAGCTTAAAAAAGCTGGTGTGCTAACTTTAGCATGCTATTAGCGTTGGTCAAGTACCAAAATATATGGATTTGAGGTGTAAATCTGTAAAAATAGATTAAAAAAGCTATCGTGCTGACTTTAGCATGCTATTAGCATTGGTCAAGTACCAAAATATTAGCCTTTGAGTTGTATATCTGTAAAAATACCCCCCAGTGGTGCCCCCAGTAGCCCCTCCCATTGGCGACTCCAGTGGTTCCCCCCCCCAGTGGCCCTCCCACTGGCACACCCCCAGTGGCCCCTCCCAGTGGTACACCCCAGTGGCCCATCCCAGTTTTTACCCCAGTGGCCCCCCCAGTTGCCCCTCCCAGTGGCCCCTCCCAGTTGTCCCCCCAGTGGCGTCCCCCCAGTGGCTTACCCCCAGTGGTCTCCCAGTTTTTAACCCCAGTGGTCCCCCCCAGTCCCCCCAGTGGCATCCCCCACTGGCCCCCCTCCCCCAGTGTACCCCCAGGTGCGGCGGGGGTCCCCACCTTGGAGCGTTATGATGTCAGAGCGCTGCAGGCTGTTCCTGCGTGACGGGGGGAGGACAGGCCCCGCCCCCTTGGACAGACGGCGCTGGCGGCTGGACAAGATGGCGGCGGGGGCCACGATGGCCGGCGGGGGCACCTTGCCCATCTTGTGATACAGGTCCTCCATCTCCCGCTTCTGGCACGCCTGCAGGGCCTGGACCTCCGACTGGTGCCTGCAGGACCACAGGACAGTCCGGGTGAAGGAGGAGGCTTCACCACACGTCTTAAAATAAAGCTCCGCCCACTCAGCCTCAGTCATTTACTTTTTTGTTAGCAAGCGAGCTAACCTAGCATGACGCTGCTGTTGCATGTGGCTAAGCTAATGTTGCTAACTGTCACACTCACGTGACTAAGTTGTATGTGATACATGGCATCTACTGTCCTGATCCCACTCCCGTACTTGATGGCAGTCAACAAAAAAAGTATCGGATGATATCAGCTTGCATGTAAAATGTCCGATACAAGCAGTCGCATTTATTAGTGGTGTGCCGATACATTATTGATATCAGAGATATCAGCAAAAGATCAAGTATCAGATGATATCAGCATGCATGTAAAATGTCCGATACAAGCAGTCATTATTATTAGTGGTGTCGCGATACATTATTGATATCAGAGGTATCAGCAAAGAATCATAAATCGGACGATATCAGCTTGCATGTAAATTTTCCGATACAAGCAGTCGTATTTATTAGCGGTGTTATGTTACGATATTGATATCAAAGCTCAGTCTGATATCAACAAAATATCAGCTATTGGATGATATCATCTTGCATGTAAAATGTCCGATACAAACAGTCATATTTAGTAGTGGTGTCCCGACACATTATTGATATCAGAGATATCAGGAAAAGATCAAGTATCAGATGATATCAGCTTGCATGTAAAATGTCTGATACAAGCAGTCGTATTTATTAGTGGGGTCCTGATACATTATTGATATCAGAAACATCAGCAAAGAATCAAAAAGCGAATGACATCAGCTTGCATGTAAAAAGTCTGATACAAGCTCCTCCGATACAAGCAGTCGTATTTATTAGTGGGGTCCCGATACATTGTTGATATCAGCAAAAGATCAAGTATTAGATGATATCAGCTTGCATGTAAACTGTCCGATACATGCAGTCGTATTTATTAGTGGGGTCCCGATACATTATTGATATCAGCAAAAGATTAAGTATCAGATGATATCAGTTTGCATGTAAAATGTCTGATACAACCAGTCGTATTAATTAGTTGGGTCCCGATACATTATTGATATTGGAAATCAGTCTGATATCAGCGAAGAATCACAAACCGGATGATATCAGCTTGCATGTAAAATGTTCGATACAAGCTGCGATACAAGCAGTCATATTTATTAGTGGTGTCCTGATACCTTTATGATATCAGCAATTAGTCTGATATCAACAAAATATCCAACATCGGATGATATCAGCTTGCATGTGAAATGTCCGATACAAGCAGTTGTATTTATTAGTGGTGTCCCGATACATTATTGATATCAGCAAAAGATCACGTATCGGATGATATCAGCTTGCATGTGAAATGTCCGATACAAGCAGTTGTATTTATTAGTGGGGTCTTGATACATTATTGATATCAGCAAAATATTAAGTATCAGATGATATCAGCTTGCATGTAAAATGTCCGATACAAGCAGTCATGTTTATTAGTTGGGTCCCGATACATTATTGATATTGGAAATCAGTCTGATATCAGCGAAGAATCACAAACCGGATGATATCAGCTTGCATGTAAAATGTCCGATACAAGCTGCGATACAAGCAGTGATATTTATTAGTGGTGTCCTGATACCTGTATGATATCAGCAATTAGTCTGAAATCAACAAAGTATCCAATATCGGCTGATATCAGCTTGCATGTGAAATGTCTGATACAAGCAGTTGTATTTATTAGTGGTGTCCCGATACATTATTGATATCAGCAAAAGATCAAGTATCGGATTATATCAGCTTAAATGTGAAATGTCCGATACAAGCGGTTGTATTTATTAGTGGGGTCTTGATACATTATTGATATCAGCAAAAGATCAAGTATCGGATGATATCAGCTTGCATGTGAAATGTCCGATACAAGCAGTTGTATTTATTAGTGGGGTCTTGATACAATATTGATATCAGCAAAAGATCAAGTATCGGATGATATCAGCTTGCATGTGAAATGTCCGATACAAGCAGTTGTATTTATTAGTGGGGTCTTGATACATTATTGATATCAGCAAAAGATCAAGTATCAGATGATATCAGCTTGCATGTGAAATGTCTGATACAAGCAGTTGTATTTATTAGTGGTGTCCCGATACATTATTGATATCAGCAAAAGATCAAGTATCGGATTATATCAGCTTAAATGTGAAATGTCCGATACAAGCGGTTGTATTTATTAGTGGGGTCTTGATACATTATTGATATCAGCAAAAGATCAAGTATCGGATGATATCAGCTTGCATGTGAAATGTCCGATACAAGCAGTTGTATTTATTAGTGGGGTCTTGATACAATATTGATATCAGCAAAAGATCAAGTATCGGATGATATCAGCTTGCATGTGAAATGTCCGATACAAGCAGTTGTATTTATTAGTGGGGTCTTGATACATTATTGATATCAGCAAAAGATCAAGTATCAGATGATATCAGCTTGCATGTGAAATGTCTGATACAAGCAGTTGTATTTATTAGTGGGGTCTTGATACATTATTGATATCAGCAAAAGATCAAGTATCGGATGATATCAGCTTGCATGTGAAATGTCCGATACAAGCAGTTGTATTTATTAGTGGGGTCTTGATACAATATTGATATCAGCAAAAGATCAAGTATCGGATGATATCAGCTTGCATGTGAAATGTCCGATACAAGCAGTTGTATTTATTAGTGGGGTCTTGATACATTATTGATATCAGCAAAAGATCAAGTATCAGATGATATCAGCTTGCATGTGAAATGTCTGATACAAGCAGTTGTATTTATTAGTGGGGTCTTGATACATTATTGATATCAGCAAAAGATCAAGTATCGGATGATATCAGCTTGCATGTGAAATGTCCGATACAAGCAGTTGTATTTATTAGTGGGGTCTTGATACATTATTGATATCAGCAAAAGATCAAGTATCAGATGATATCAGCTTGCATGTGAAATGTCCGATACAAGCAGTCGTATTTATTAGTGGTGTCCCGATACATTATTGATATCAGAAATATCAGCAAAGAATCATAAATCGGATGATATCAGCTTGCAAGTAAATTGTCCGATACAAGCAGCCGTATTTAATAGCGGTGTTATGATACGATATTGATATTGAAGCTCAGTCTGATATCAACAAAATATCAGGTATCGGATGATATCAGCTTGCATGTAAAAAGTCCGATACAAACAGTCATATTTATTAGTGGTGTGCTGATACATTATTGATATGGGAGATCAGTCCATATTGATATCAGCGATCGGTCTGATATCATGAAAGGTGTATCTAGCATGAATATTAATACTTGCACGTACAAAGTCTCCAAGGCACATTAGAAGGTGTGCAGTAAGAAGCGTGTCCGCGTGATCAGGTGGTGTGACTCACTTGTCTCGCAGCTCCTGCAGCTCCTCCGTCATGTCGCTGTCAGAGTCGTCGCTGCTCAGGTAGGTGGCGCTGCAGCTCATCATCCACAGGTGGTGCAGGGCGGTGTTGGGCGGAGGACTGCCGGCCGCTCCGTCCCACAGACCGCCGTCCGCCATCAGGCTGAGGCTGTGCGCTCGCCTCCTTTGGCCACGCCTCCTGGCTCTCGGACGCTCCTCCACCGCCTTATCGTCCTCGTCCTCGTCCTCGTCCTCGTCCTCGTCCTCGTCCTCGTCCTTGTCCAGGTCCTGCAGCAGGTCTCTGTGGGGGTGCGGCTGAGGACGGGTCTCGGACCCGGGCTCCTCGCTGGCCACGTGTCCGTGTGAGTCTGGCGAGGCCGAGGCGAGAAAGTCTGTGCTGGGCGTGACTTGGAAGCGTCCGACTGTCACCGCAGCTGCCGACCGTCCTGGGGAACATCGTCAACATCAGTATCCAATAAGCTAGCATGCTAATGTTAGCATTTGTCAAGCACCCAAATAACTGTAATAATAGCTAAAAAAAAAGAAAAGAAAAAAAAAAGCTAGCATGCTAATGTTAGCATTTGTCAAGCACCCAAATAACTGTAATAATAGCTAAAAAAAAGAAAAGAAAAAAAAAGAAGCTAGCATGCTAATGTTAGCATTTGTCAAGCACCCAAATAACTGTAATAATAGCTAAAAAAAAAGAAAACAAAAAAAAAGCTAGCATGCTAATGTTAGCATTTGTCAAGCACCCAAATAACTGTAATAATAGCTAAAAAAAAGAAAA
>NC_084738.1:73185714-73198214 GCF_033978785.1 Entelurus aequoreus | reverse complement strand
ACAAGAAAGCAAGAAGGCAAGAAGACAAGAAGGCAAGAAGGCAAGAAGACAAGAAGGCAAGAAGGCAAGAAGACAAGAAGGCAATAAGGCAAGAAGGCAAGAAGGCAATAAGGCAAGAAGGCAAGAAGACAAGAAGGCAAGAAGGCAAGAAGACAAGAAGGCAATAAGGCAAGAAGGCAAGAAGGCAATAAGGCAAGAAGGCAAGAAGACAAGAAGGCAAGAAGGCCTCAGCTCTGCTTTGCATTAGGGGGGACGCTTCATTAGGTACACATGCAGGACTTGCTATGAAATGACATCATCTCATGAACATGTTTAAATGACATCATGTCATGAACATGTTTAAACGACATCATCTCATGAACATGTTTAAACGACATCATCTCATGAACATGTTTAAACGACATCATCTCATGAACATGTTTAAATGACATCATCTCATGAACATGTTTAAATGACATCATCTCATGAACATGTTTAAATGACATCATCTTATGAACATGTTTAAATGACATCATCTCATGAACATGTTTAAATGACATCATCTCATGAACATGTTTAAACGACATCATCTCAAGAACATGTTTAAACGACATCATCTCATGAACATGTTTAAATGACATCATCTCATGAACATGTTTAAATGACATCATCTCATGAACATGTTTAAATGACATCATCTCATGAACATGTTTAAACGACATCATCTCATGAACATGTTTAAATGACATCATCTCATGAACATGTTTAAATAACATCATCTCATGAACATGTTTAAATGACATCATCTCATGAACATGTTTAAATGACATCATCTCATGAACATGTTTAAACGACATCATCTCATGAACATGTTTAAATGACATCATCTCATGAACATGTTTAAACGACATCATCTCATGAACATGTTTAAACGACGTCATCTCATGAACATGTTTAAATGACATCATCTCATGAACATGTTTAAACGACATCATCTCATGAACATGTTTAAATGACATCTCATGAACATGTTTAAATGACATCATCTCATGAACATGTTTAAGTACTTGTACATCTCATACTTTCTTTTCTTACACAATGTTGGCTTATTTTGGTAACCCAATTTATGGGTTGTTAGTTTTCGAGTTCATTTTTGGAGTTATTTTTTCAAGGTGTAACCCATTTTTGGGTTATTGGACTATTTTTTTTAACCCAATTTGTGGGTTTTAAGCTTATGCACCATGTTTGGGTTGTTTTTTCACCAAATGTCAACAATGACACCACATATCAACAATGAGACCACATATCAACAATAACACCACATATCAACAATAACACCACATATCAACAATAAGACCACATGTCAACAATGAGACCACATATCAACAATAAGACCACATGTCAACAATGAGACCACGTATCAACAATGACACCACGTATCAACAATTACACCAACTATCAACAATGACACCACATTTCAACAATAACACCACATATCAACAATAAGACCACATGTCAACAATGAGACCACATATCAACAATGAGACCACATTTCAACAATGAGACCACATATCAACAATGACACCACATATCAACAATGACACCACATATCAACAATGAGACCACATGTCAACAATGAGACCACATATCAACAATGACACCTCATATCAACAATGAGACCACATATCAACAATGAGACCACATATCAACAATGACACCACATATCAACAATGAGACCACATATCAACAATGAGACCACATATCAACAATGAGACCACATATCAACAATGAGACCACATATCAACAATGACACCACATATCAACAATGAGACCACATATCAACAATAACACCACATATCAACAATAACACCACATATCAACAATAAGACCACATGTCAACAATGAGACCACATATCAACAATGACACCACATATCAACAATGAGACCACATATCAACAATGACACCACATATCAACAATGAGACCACATATCAACAATGAGACCACATTTCAACAATGAGACCACATATCAACAATGACACCACATATCAACAATGACACCACATATCAACAATGAGACCACATGTCAACAATGAGACCACATATCAACAATGACACCTCATATCAACAATGAGACCACATATCAACAATGAGACCACATATCAACAATGACACCACATATCAACAATGAGACCACATATCAACAATGAGACCACATATCAACAATGAGACCACATATCAACAATGAGACCACATATCAACAATGACACCACATATCAACAATGAGACCACATATCAACAATAACACCACATATCAACAATAACACCACATATCAACAATAAGACCACATGTCAACAATGAGACCACATATCAACAATGACACCACATATCAACAATGAGACCACATATCAACAATGACACCACATATCAACAATGAGACCACATATCAACAATGAGACCACATATCAACAATGAGACCACATGTCAACAATGAGACCACATATCAACAATGACACCACATATCAACAATGACACCTCATATCAACAATGAGACCACATATCAACAATGAGACCACATATCAACAATGACACCACATATCAACAATGAGACCACATATCAACAATGACACCACATATCAACAATGAGACCACATATCAACAATGACACCACATATCAACAATGAGACCACATATCAACAATGACACCACATATCAACAATGAGACCACATATCAACAATAACACCACATATCAACAATAACACCACATATCAACAATAAGACCACATGTCAACAATGAGACCACATATCAACAATGACACCACATATCAACAATGAGACCACATATCAACAATGACACCACATATCAACAATGAGACCACATATCAACAATGAGACCACATATCAACAATGACACCACATATCAACAATGAGACCACATATCAACAATAACACCACATATCAACAATAACACCACATATCAACAATGAGACCACATATCAACAATGAGACCACATGTCAACAATGAGACCACATATCAACAATGAGACCACATATCAACAATGACACCACATATCAACAATGAGACCACATATCAACAATAACACCACATATCAACAATAAGACCACATGTCAACAATGAGACCACATATCAACAATGACACCACGTATCAACAATGACACCAACTATCAACAATGACACCACATATCAACAATGAGACCACATATCAACAATGACACCAAATATCAACAATGACACCAACTATCAACAATGACACCACATATCAACAATGAGACCACATATCAACAATGACACCAAATATCAACAATGACACCAACTATCAACAATGACACCACATATCAACAATGATACCACATATCAACAATGACACCAACTATCAACAATGACACCACATATCAACAATGACACCAACTATCAACAATGACACCACATATCAACAATGAGACCACATTTCAACAATGAGACCACATATCAACAATGACACCACATATCAACAATGACAACACATATCAACAATGAGACCACATGTCAACAATGAGACCACATATCAACAATGACACCTCATATCAACAATGAGACCACATGTCAACAATGAGATCACATATCAACAATGACACCACGTATCAACAATGAGACCATATATCAACAATGAGACCACATATCAACAATGAGACCACATATCAACAATGACACCTCATATCAACAATGAGACCACATGTCAACAATGAGACCACATATCAACAATGACACCACGTATCAACAATGACACCAACTATCAACAATGACACCACATATCAACAATGACACCACATTTCAACAATAAGACCACATGTCAACAATGAGACCACATATCAACAATGACACCACGTATCAACAATGACACCAACTATCAACAATGACACCACATATCAACAATGAGACCACATATCAACAATGACACCAAATATCAACAATGACACCAACTATCAACAATGACACCACATATCAACAATGAGACCACATATCAACAATGACACCAAATATCAACAATGACACCAACTATCAACAATGACACCACATATCAACAATGAGACCACATATCAACAATGACACCAACTATCAACAATGAGACCACATATCAACAATGAGACCACATATCAACAATGACACCAACTATCAACAATGACACCACATATCAACAATGAGACCACATTTCAACAATGAGACCACATATCAACAATGACACCACATATCAACAATGACACCACATATCAACAATGAGACCACATGTCAACAATGAGACCACATATCAACAATGACACCTCATATCAACAATGAGACCACATGTCAACAATGAGATCACATATCAACAATGACACCACGTATCAACAATGAGACCACATATCAACAATGAGACCACATATCAACAATGACACCTCATATCAACAATGAGACCACATGTCAACAATGAGATCACATGTCAACAATGAGATCACATATCAACAATGACACCACGTATCAACAATGAGACCACATATCAACAATGAGACCACATATCAACAATGAGACCACATATCAACAATGACACCTCATATCAACAATGAGACCACATGTCAACAATGAGATCACATATCAACAATGACACCACGTATCAACAATGAGACCACATATCAACAATGAGACCAGATATCAACAATGAGACCACATATCAACAATGAGACCAGATATCAACAATGAGACCAGATATCAACAATGAGACCACATATCAACAATGACACCACGTATCAACAATGAGACCACATATCAACAATGAGACCAGATATCAACAATGAGACCACATATCAACAATGAGACCAGATATCAACAATGAGACCAGATATCAACAATGACACCACATATCAACAATGAGACCAGATATCAACAATGAGACCACATATCAACAATGACACCACGTATCAACAATGAGACCACATATCAACAATGAGACCAGATATCAACAATGAGACCACATATCAACAATGAGACCAGATATCAACAATGAGACCAGATATCAACAATGACACCACATATCAACAATGAGACCAGATATCAACAATGAGACCACATATCAACAATGACACCACGTATCAACAATGAGACCACATATCAACAATGAGACCAGATATCAACAATGAGACCACATATCAACAATGAGACCAGATATCAACAATGAGACCAGATATCAACAATGACACCACATATCAACAATGAGACCAGATATCAACAATGAGACCACATATCAACAATGAGACCCTGCCTGGCAGACTGAGTCTTCCTCAGCCAAATAACACGGAAGCAACACAGAGGCGGGGCCTGGACGGAGGGAGAGGAGGCGGGGCTAAGTACCTGGAGCATTGTGGAAAGACTGCGAGCGTACAAGAGGTCGCCCGACTGAAGTCACGTCTGAGGTGAAGGCAGGAGAGTCTGAGGTGAAGGCAGGAGAGTCTGTGGTGAAGGCAGGAGAGTCTGTGGTGAAGGCAGGAGAGTGGTGTGCCACATTGGGGTTGTCTGACACATGACATCATCATCTTCATGTCACACAGGAAGTACCTTCACACTCCACATGAGGAGATGAAACTCACCTGGCAGCGAGGAGGACGAGTTGGTTCTTGGCAGGATGTGACTGTGCAGGTTAGGCTGCAAGACACAATAATGAGACATCAGAAGACACAAAGAAGGACTATGAGACATCAGAAGACACAATAATGAGACATCAGAAGACACAAAGAAGGACTATGAGACATCAGAAGACACAATAATGAGACATCAGAAGACACAAAGAAGGACTATGAGACATCAGAAGACACAATAATGAGACATCAGAAGACACAAAGAAGGACTATGAGACATCAGAAGACACAATAATGAGACATCAGAAGACACAAAGAAGGACTATGAGACATCAGAAGACACAATAATGAGACATCAGAAGACACAAAGAAGGACTATGAGACATCAGAAGACACAATAATGAGACATCAGAAGACACAAAGAAGGACTATGAGACATCAGAAGACACAATAATGAGACATTAGAAGACACAAAGAAGGACTATGAGACATCAGAAGACACAAAGAAGGACTATGAGACATCAGAAGACACAATAATGAGACATCAGAAGACACAAAGAAGGACTATGAGACATCAGAAGACACAATAATGAGACATCAGAAGACACAAAGAAGGACTATGAGACATTATCAGATTTCGGATGTGGAGATAAGAAAGCTAGTAAAAGTGTGATTCAGGACGGGTGTGGTTGTGACCTGGGAGGAGGACATCGTGTTGGCCCCGCTGTGGAAGGCAGGCTGGGGGGGCCACTGCCCACTGGGGTGCACCGCCTGCTCCTGGGCCATGAGGGCCTCGGCCCGCCTGATGATGTCACCCATGCGGCACACGAAGCCTTCCTTCTCCGAGGGCAGGATGAACTCGTTGTGCACCTGGAGGACACAACCCGGTAAATATTGTCATCACTTCTCCGAGGGCAGGATGAACTCGTTGTGCACCTGGAGGACACAACCCGGTAAATATTGTCATCACTTCTCCGAGGGCAGGATGAACTCGTTGTGCACCTGGAGGACACAACCCGGTAAATATTGTCATCACTTGGGCCAATTACAGGAAGAACGTGTCAAATGGCGACTAAATGTAGCAGAAGAGGTTCTTCCTGCCTCCATGTGGACAACATGTTAGAGTCCTGTCCTCCAAGACTAACAACATGTTAGAGTTCTGTCCTCCAAGACTAACAACATGTTAGAGTCCTGTCCTCCAAGACTAACAACATGTTAGAGTCCTGTCCTCCAAGACTAACAACATGTTAGAGTCCTGTCCTCCAAGACTAACAACATGTTAGAGTCCTGTCCTCCAAGACTAACAACATGTTAGAGTCCTGTCCTCGTTAAATCCTTTTTATTCCTGGGAAGACTAACTAAGTCATTCATCCTGCACTTCACTGCGCTGGAGAAGAAGAAAGGAGCTGCCAACGTTCCTTTTGTGTGTCCAGTCTGCTTGTGCAGCGCAGCAACACAACAACACAACAACACGCCTCACGTGGAGAAAGACAATCACAGATTGTGCCGTGCTCACACCACTAATACACACACTTACACCACACACACACTTACACCACACACACCACTAATACACACACTTACACCACACACACACTTACACCACACACACCACTAATACACACACTTACACCACACACACACTTACACCACACACACCACTAATACACACACTTACACCACACACACCACTAATACACACACTTACACCACACACACACTTACACCACACACACCACTAATACACACACTTACACCACACACACCACTAATACACACACTTACACCACACACACACTTACACCACACACACCACTAATACACACACTTACACCACACACACCACTAATACACACACTTACACCACACACACACTTACACCACACACACCACTAATACACACACTTACACCACACACACCACTAATACACACACTTACACCACACACACCACTAATTGTGTCTTCCACTAAACAACAGCTACAAAAACAATGAAGGCACACAGCTTCAGTCCAGAGTACACTAGAGTTATAAAGTAGCCACGGCTACAGCACCGGCAACAACACACTCTTGTTGTTGTTATGTGTAATTGTTCATTGTTTTCTTCTTTTGGTTTGTGTAATTGTTCATTGTTTTCTTCCCTTGGTTTGTGTAATTGTTCATTGTTTTCTTCCTTTGGTTTGTGTAATTGTTCATTGTTTTCTTCCTTTGGTTTGTGTAATTGTTCATTGTTTTCTTTCTTTGGTTTGTGTAATTGTTTGTTGTTTTGTTCATTTGGTTTGTGTACCGTATTTTCCACACTATAAGGCGCACCGGATTATAAGGCGCACTGTCAGCTTTTGAGAAAATTGGAGGTTTTTAGGTGCGTCTTATAGTGCGGAAAATACGGTATATTGTTTGTTGTTTTGTTCATTTGGTTTGTATGATTGTTTGTTGTTTTGCTCATTGTATTTGTGTAATTGTTGTTTTGTTCATGTGCTTTGTGTAACCACAGGAACACTTCAGAAAGCCACTGTCAGTAACTACAGTTGGTCGCTACATCTGCAAGTGCAAGTTAAAACTCTACTATTCAAAGCCAAAGCCATTTATCAACAACACCCAGAAATGCCGCCGGCTTTGCTGGGCCTGAGCTCATCTAAGATGGACTGATGCAAAGTGGAAAAGTGTTCTGTGGTCTGACGAGTCCACATTTCAAATTGTTTTTTGGAAACTGTGGACCAAAGAGGAAAAGAACCATCCGGATTGTTCTAGGGTGAAAGTGTAAAAGGCAGCATGTGTGATGGTATGGGGGTGTATTAGTGGCCAAGACATGGGTAACTTACACATCTGTGAAGGCACCATTCATGATGAAAGGTACATACAGCTTTTGGAGCAACATATGTTGCCATCCAAGCAACGTTACCATGGACGCCCCTGCTTATTTCAGCAAAACGATGCCATCATTCATAGTAAAAGAGTGTGGGTACTAGACTGGCCTGCCTGTAGTCCAGACATTGAAAATGTGTGAAGGCTAAAATATGAGAAGGAACAACTTAAGCTGTACATCAAGCAAGAATGGGAAAGAATTCCACTTCAAAAATGTGTCTCCTCACTTCCCAAACCTTTACTGAGTGTTGTTAAAAGGAAAGGCCATGTAACACACTGGCTTTTGTATTTTTGTCTTATGATCTTTTGGTTTGTGTAAATGTAAATAGTTGTTCCTTTTTCCAAACGTAAGTAGTTTAGTCTTTTGTCAAAGTGTTTTCTCCATTTTGCTTCAGGAACTATAAAAGTGTTTTGCACTTCCAGGCCACCGTAAAGTTCACGGGTGTTTCTCACACATTCATTGCTAAATATTGATATATGTTTATATTTTATGAATCTGGAAGTAAAAAATGCATTTACTGACTGACGTTCATTTTGGTTGGTTGAAATGTTATTTATTTCAAACGGCTACCATGCTAATTTTCGTTAGCCTGTCAATGGGATATTCCATTGTATGTTAGCATAAAGCTAACTTTCTTGTTTATTTTTTCCGCACCTAAACTCAAGCAGCAGTTGCCTAAAATGCTGCATGGTCATAAATTGCTGGGGTTGATGTTTTATGGACTCACCATAACTGTGGCAATGTCCTCCGGGTTGTCTCCGTCCAGGTCGAACTTGAAGGTCACCATCTTGTCGTTGTGCGTCTGCAGCTGACACTCTACCACCCGGTCCACCTTGTCGGACAGCTGCAAGGAGGGAGGTCGTTAGCACTAGCCGCTAACGTGTTTGAGCCCGCCTCGGGCCCTGGTCGTACCCCGGTGATGCGCAGCCGGGAGCGCACGCGTCGCCGGAAGAGCTTGGCGGCGCTTCGCTTGGCGGCCGGTCTCTCGCTTTTGTCCGACACGCCCTCGTAGCCGTCACTCAGGCCTGAAGTCACGTCGGAGGCGTAGCTGCGATGGGAAAACAATGGTTAGCATGTGGGAAAATGGGGAAATGTAGTCGAAAGAAAAAAAGTGGTATTGAAAAGTTATTTACAGATAGGCACTGACATGTATTATTTGTATATTGTTATTTACATATAAACAATGACATTTATTATTTATATATTTTTATGTACAGATAAACACTGACATGTATTATTTATATATTGCTATTTACAGATAAACACTGACATTTATTATTTATATATTGTTATTTACATATAAACACTGACATTTATTATTTATATATTGCTATTTACATATAAACACTGACATTTATTATTTATATATTGCTATTTACAGATAAACACTGACATTTATTATTTATATATTGTTATTTACATATAAACACTGACATTTATTATTTATATATTGCTATTTACAGATAAACACTGACATTTATTATTTATATATTGTTATTTATGTATTGTTTATATTAACAGTGCGGACAAAAGTCTGACTTTTTATGCCAAATTCCGTACATTTTGTTTGTAAATGTTGTTTTACTGCTTATTATTGTATTGACTTCAACTTTAGTTGAATAAATACGAGCTAATATTGTGTGTTTATTGTACAAATACAGTAAACACTCATCATCAGCCTGATTTGCATAAAGTACCTGAACTGCGGTGGAAACACAAACCACACACTTCTACAGGAACCTGAAGTTAACAAGTTCCTGAACCAAAAATAAATAAATAATAACAATAATAAAATAAATCAATAAATACAACAAAAAACATTGAATTTAATTATAGCTCAAAGAGGCAAAAGTGACTGTTTTTACAAAACTTTTGTTTTGAAGGGGGAATTGCAATTATCCTGTTGATTTTTGCTGAAGGATGTCAGTGTATGAAATCTAGGTCTAAGTGAGACCTACATAGAGGTTTTTTTTTCATGTCTCTCCGACATTCCTAGTGGGAGTTACAGGCAGTTTTGTCTGTGTTTTCTTCCTAGGGGGCACTAGAGCGCAATTTAGAGTTTTGGGGTTGTTGTTTTTTTATTAGATCTCAATTTTTGCCAGTCCTGATGTGTGTGTCCAGTTTGGTGAGTTTTGAAGCATGTTAAGAGGGTCAAATTATAGCTCAAAGAGGCAAAAGTGACTGTTTTTACAAAACTTTTGTTTTGAAGGGGGAATTGCAAACTTCCTGTTGATTTTTGCTGAAGGATGTCAGTGTATGAAATCTAGGTCTAAGTGAGACCTACATAGAGGTTTTTGTTTCATGTCTCTCCGACATTCCTAGTGGGAGTTACAGGCAGTTTTGTCTGTGTTTTCTTCCTAGGGGGCGTTAGAGCGCAATTTTGAGTTTTGGGGCAAATTTTTTTATTAGATCGCAATTTTTGCCTGTCCTGATGTGTGTGTCAAATATGGTGAGTTTTGAAGCATGTTAAGGGGGTCAAATTACAGCTCAAAGAGGCAAAAGTGACTGTTGTTACAAAACTTTTGTTTTGAAGGGGGAATTGCAAACTTCCTGTTGATTTTTGCTGAAGGATGTCAGTGTATGAAATCTAGGTCTAAGTGAGACCTACATAGAGGTTTTTGTTTCATGTCTCTCCGACATTCCTAGTGGGAGTTACAGGCAGTTTTGTCTGTGTTTTCTTCCTAGGGCGCGCTAGAGCGCAATTTTGAGTTTTGGGGCTAGGTTTTTTTATTAGTTGGCAATTTTCGCCAGTCCTGATGTGTGTGTCAAATATGGTGAGTTTTGAAGCATGTTAAAGGGGGTCAAACTATAGCTTAAAGAGGCAAAAGTGACTTGTTTTTACAAAACTTTTGTTTTGAAGGGGGAATTGCAAACTTCCTGTTGATTTTTGCTGAAGGATGTCAGTGTATGAAATCTAGGTCTAAGTGAGACCTACATAGAGGTTTTTGTTTCATGTCTCTCCGACATTCCTAGTGGGAGTTACAGGCAGTTTTGTCTGTTTTCTTCCTAGGGGGCGCTAGAGTGCAATTTTGAGTTTTGGGGTTGTTGTTTTTTTATTAGATCTCAATTTTTGCCAGTCCTGATGTGTGTGTCCAGTTTGGTGAGTTTTGAAGCATGTTAAGGGGGTCAAATTATAGATCAAAGAGGCAAAAGTGACTGTTGTTACAAAACTTTTGTTTTGAAGGGGGAATTGCAAACTTCCTGTTGATTTTTGCTGAAGGATGTCAGTGTATGAAATCTAGGTCTAAGTGCGACCTACATAGAGGTTTTTGTTTCATGTCTCTCCGACATTCCTAGTGGGAGTTACAGGCAGTTTTGTCTGTGTTTTCTTCCTAGGGGGCGCTAGAGCGCAATTTTGAGTTTTGGGGTTGGGTTTTTTTTTTATTAGATCTCATTTTTCGCCAGTCCTGATGTGTGTGTCCAATTTGGTGAGTTTTGAAGCATGTTAAGGGGGTCAAATTATAGCTCAAAGAGGCGGCGGTATAATAATAATAAAAGCTTACAAATACAATAGGGTCCTCTTGCGGTCCCTAATAAATACATTTTATTTCACTGCAGAGTGAACCACAGCAAACACACACACACGTTGTGTGTCCACTACACAAAATACACATTCTTCAGATGTTTGAGTGTTATTTTGTTGTCCGTGCATAAAAGTGTGCATGTGTGGTGTGTACATAAACACCATGTTCTGCTTCTATTGACACAATCAACATGCTTTAGCTTTCACAGAAGCTCAGAACATTTGCCACTAAAAAAAGCCTAGCCTGGGCTATTTACGTCTCTAGGGGGGTTTTTTACGTCCCTGGCAGCGGCCGCCAGGACTCCATGTAAGTATCGCTATTTCAAGCAGGAAGAAGCCGGGCTGGATCTCAGCAACGCTCCGTTTCCTCTTTGAACATCGACACGTGAACGCACCATCGTTAGCATTCTCATAATAACATGCTAGCTTTTTTTGCTCATTTTGCAGGCATAAACCCCAGCGTCAAATATTTTGTCAGTTGACGAAAGATACCTGATATCATGCAGTGTTTCCCACACATTAATT
>NC_084738.1:73160714-73170714 GCF_033978785.1 Entelurus aequoreus | reverse complement strand
TGATAACATAAGAAAAGTTAGCATGCTTCCAAAATAGCGACAACCCTAACCCTAACCCTAAACCCCTAACCCTAAACCCCAACCCTAACCCTCTAACCCTAACCCTCTAACCCTAAACCCCTAACCCTTAACCCTCTAACCCTAACCCCAACCTCAACCCTAACCCTAACCCTAACCCTAAACCCCTAACCCTTAACCCTTTAACCCTCTAAACCTAAACCCCTAACCCTCTAACCCTAACCCCAACCCCAACCCTAACCCTCTAACCTTAACCCTAACCCTACACCCCTAACCCTAAACCCTTAACCCTCTAACCCTCTAAACCCCTAACCCTAACCCTTAACCCTCTAACCCTAACCCTCTAACCCTAAACCCTTAACCCTTTAACCCTAACCCCAACCCCAACCCTAACCCTCTAACCCTAACCCTAAACCCCTAACCCTTAACCCTCTAAACCCTAACCCTAAACCCCTAACCCTCTAACCCTAACCCCAACCCCAACCCCAACCCTAACCCTCTAACCCTAACCCTACACCCCTAACCCTAAACCCCTAACCCTCTAACCCTCTAAACTCCTAACCCTTAACCCTTAACTCTCTAACCCTAACCCCAACCCTAACCCTCTAACCCTAACCCTAAACCCCTAAGCCTAAACCCCTAACCCTTAACCCTTAACCCTCTAAACCCTAACCCTAACCCTAAAGTAATAAGACCTAATTTTTATGTATACGAATGAAATTAGCAAAAATGCTAGCACAAAAAGTTAGCATGCTAACGGTAGCATGATAAGTTAGCATAGTTCTAAGATGTCGCCAAGTATCAACAAGGATAATATTTGGTACTCACGCTGGTGACTTTGCGGTAGATCTGTGCGGCGTTCTGGCACTCGGAGTACGGGTACTCGGAGGTCGCCATCTCCAGGATGCACATACCAAAGGCGTAGACGTCCACCGCCTCGTCGTACTTCTCCTCGTACATCTCTGGGGCCATGAACTCCGGGGTCCCTGTCAGGGTCCACATGTCAAGAAAAGCTAAATTGCTACCGCTAGCATGCTAAGAGTGTCAGGTATGATAGCATATGCTATCTTTCTAAAATGTAGTGGGTGTGGCTTGTATGACGGTGCACTCCACAGTCTGGAAAATACGGTATGTTATATAACTGTAAAGTGTGTGGCGGAAAAATTAGCAAAAATTAAAAAAAAGTTAGCATGCTAATGTTAGCATGCTAACACGGTTATGCTAACAGTTAGCATGGGTCAAATACCAAGTTACATGACTCTGTGGTGTACGGATGCTAAGTTGTCTGGAAAAAAAAACTTAGCATGCTAATGTTAACATGCTAACGTTTTTATGCTAACAGTTAGCATGGGTCAAGTACCAAGTTATATTACTCTGTGGTGTACGGCTGCTAAGTTGGCAAAAAAAAGTTAGCATGCTAATGTTAGCATGCTACCATTGTTATGCTAACAGTTAGCATGGGTCAAATACCAAGTTATATGACTCTGTGGTGTACGGTTGCTAAGTTGGCTAAAAAAATTTAGCATGCTAATGTTGTTATGCTAACAGTTAACATGGATCAAATACCAAGTTACATGGCTGCTAAGTTGACTAAAAAAAAAAGGTTAACATGCTAATGTTAGCATGCTAACATTGTTATGCTAACAGTTAACATGGGTCAAGTACTAAGTTATGTGACTCAGTGGTGTACGGCTGCTAAATTGGCAAAAAAAAAAAAGTTAGCATGCTAATGTTAGCATGCTAACGTTGCTAATAGTTAGCACAGGTCAAGACATATGACTCTGTGGTGTACGGTTGCTAAGTTGGTAAAAAAAAAAAGTTAGCATGCTAATGTTAGCATGCTACCATTGTTATGCTAGCAGTTAGCATGGGTCAAATACCAAGTTATATGACTCTGTGGTGTACGGTTGCTAAGTTGGCTAAAAAAGTTAGCATGTTAATGTTGTTATGCCAACAGTTAACATGGATCAAATACCAAGTTACATGGCTGCTAAGTTGACTAAAAAAAAAGGTTAACATGCTAATGTTAGCATGCTAACATTGCTAACAGTTAGCACAGGTCAAGACATATGACTCTGTGGTGTACGGCTGCTAAGTTGGTAAAAAAAAAAAAAAACAGTTAGCATGCTAACGTTAGCATGCTACAGTTAGCATGGGTCAAGTAGCAAGTTATATGACTTTGTGGTGTACGGCTGCTAAGTTGGCTAAAAAAAGTTAGCATGCTAAAGTTGTTATGTTAACAGTTAACATGGATCAAGATCCAAGTTACGTGACTTTGTGGTGTACGGCTGCTGAGTTGACTAAAAAAATGAGCATGCTAATGTTAGCATGCATAAATAAGAAGAGAATGTCTCTAAGAAGGATGGCGATGTTAGCATGTGATGACTCACCGATGACACTTTTAGCGAAGGAGGCACTTTTCAGCGTGGCGAGCCCCAAGTCCCCGATCTTAACGGAGCCGGTGGGCCCGGTGATGAAGATGTTGTCGCACTTGAGGTCGCGGTGGATGATGGGCGGCGTGCGCGTGTGCAGGAAGTGGAGCCCCTTGAGGATCTGATGACTCCATCGCTGCAGCAGCTTCAGCTTCATCTCCTTGAACCGCTTCAAGTAGCTAGCAAACAACGACAGATAGCACCAAAAGGCAAAAGAAAAAACAAAACGGCGTTTCCCCGCAACTCACGTTTTGAGTGTGCCGGACGTCATGAGCTCCGTCACCAGCAGGATGCACTTCTGGCCTTTCAGCGAGGACTTCCACGAGTCGTGGAAGCGGACGATGTTGGGATGCTGGAGGCCCTTCAGCATCTCCACCTCCTCGCTGAAACGCTGCCGCTCCGCCTTGGTCAGCTTGCGGGTCTGATAGCATAGGAATAGTTAGCATACTTACAAAATAGCGCCAAGTATCCAAAAGCCATGATTTTAGGTTAATACGAATGAAATGAGCAAAAATGCTACCATAAAACGTTAGCATGCTAATGTTAGCGTGAACATAGGGAACAAGTTAGCATACTTCTAAGATGTCGCCAAGTATTAAAAGCCATGATTTTAGGTTAATACGAATTAAATTTGCACAAATGCTAGCATAAAACGTTAGCATGCTAACGTTAGCCTGAAAATATAGAAAAAGTTAGCATACTTCTAAGATATTGCCAAATATCAAAAGCCATGATTTTAGGTTAATACGAATGAAATGAGCAAAAATGCTAGCATAAAATGTTAGCATGCTAACATTAGCGTGAAAATAGGGAAAAAGTTAGTATACGTCTAAGATGTCGCCAAGTATCAAAAGCCATGATTTTAGGTTAATACAAATGAAATTAGCAAAAATGCTAACGTTAGCCTGAAAATATTTGAAACGGTTAGCATACTTCTAAGATGTCACCAAGTATCAAAAGCCATGATTTTAGGTTAATACGAATGAAATTTGCAAAAATGCTAGCATAAAACGTTAGCATGCTAACATTAGCCTGAAAATATAGAAAAAGTTAGCATACTTCTAAGATGTCGCCAAGTATCAAAAGCCATGATTTTAGGTTAATACGAATGAAATTAGCAAAAATGCTAATGTTAGCCTGAAAGTATGGGAAATGTTAGCATACTTCTAAGATGTCACCAAGTATCAAAAGCCATGATTTTAGGTTAATACGAATGAAATTTGCAAAAATGCTAGCATAAAACGTTAGCATGCTAACGTTGGCCTGAAAATATAGAAAAAGTTAGCATACTTCTAAGATATTGCCAAATATCAAAAGCCATGATTTTTAGGTTACTATGAATGAAATTAACAAAAATGCTAACGTTAGCCTGAAAATATGGAAAAGGTTAGCATACTTCTAAGATGTCGCCAAGTATCAAAAGCCATGATTTTAGGTTAATACAAATGAAATTTGCAAAAATGCTAGCATAAAACGTTAGCATGCTAACGTTAGCCTGAAAATATAGAAAAAGTTAGCATACTTCTAAGATATTGCCAAATATCAAAAGCCATGATTTTAGGTTAATACGAATGAAATTTGCAAAAATGATAGCATAAAACGTTAGCATGCTAATAACGTTAGCCTGAAAATATAGAAAAATTAGCATACTTCTAAGATATTGCCAAACATCAAAAGCCATGATTTTTAGGTTAATACGAATGAAATTAGCAAAAATGCTAACGTTAGCCTGAAAATATGGGAAAGGTTAGCATACTTCTAAGATGTCGCCAAGTATCAAAAGCCATGATTTTAGGTTAATATGAATGAAATTTGAAAAAATGCTAGCATAAAATGTTAGCCTGAAAATATGGAAAAAGATGGTATGGGGGTGTATTAGTGCGTGATGGTATGGGGGTGTATTAGTGTGTGATGGTATGGGGGTGTATTAGTGCGTGATGGTATGGGGGTGTATTAGTGCGTGATGGTATGGGGGTGTATTAGTGTGTGATGGTATGGGGGTGTATTAGTGCGTGATGGTATGGGGGTGTATTAGTGTGTGATGGTATGGGGGTGTATTAGTGCGTGATGGTATGGGGGTGTATTAGTGCGTGATGGTATGGGGGTGTATTAGTGTGTGATGGTATGGGGGTGTATTAGTGTGTGATGGTATGGGGGTGTATTAGTGTGTGATGGTATGGGGGTGTATTAGTGTGTGATGGTATGGGGGTGTATTAGTGTGTGATGGTATGGGGGTGTATTAGTGTGTGATGGTATGGGGGTGTATTAGTGTGTGATGGTATGGGGGTGTATTAGTGTGTGATGGTATGGGGGTGTATTAGTGTGTGATGGTATGGGGGTGTATTAGTGTGTGATGGTATGGGGGTGTATTAGTGTGTGATGGTATGGGGGTGTATTAGTGTGTGATGGTATGGGGGTGTATTAGTGTGTGATGGTATGGGGGTGTATTAGTGTGTGATGGTATGGGGGTGTATTAGTGTGTGATGGTATGGGGGTGTATTAGTGTGTGATGGTATGGGGGTGTATTAGTGTGTGATGGTATGGGGGTGTATTAGTGCGTGATGGTATGGGGGTGTATTAGTGTGTGATGGTATGGGGGTGTATTAGTGTGTGATGGTATGGGGGTGTATTAGTGTGTGATGGTATGGGGGTGTATTAGTGCGTGATGGTATGGGGGTGTATTAGTGTGTGATGGTATGGGGGTGTATTAGTGTGTGATGGTATGGGGGTGTATTAGTGCGTGATGGTATGGGGGTGTATTAGTGTGTGATGGTATGGGGGTGTATTAGTGTGTGATGGTATGGGGGTGTATTAGTGTGTGATGGTATGGGGGTGTATTAGTGTGTGATGGTATGGGGGTGTATTAGTGCGTGATGGTATGGGGGTGTATTAGTGTGTGATGGTATGGGGGTGTATTAGTGTGTGATGGTATGGGGGTGTATTAGTGTGTGATGGTATGGGGGTGTATTAGTGTGTGATGGTATGGGGGTGTATTAGTGTGTGATGGTATGGGGGTGTATTAGTGTGTGATGGTATGGGGGTGTATTAGTGTGTGATGGTATGGGGGTGTATTAGTGTGTGATGGTATGGGGGTGTATTAGTGGTCAAGACATGTTCTAGGGTGAAAGTGTAAAAGGCAGCATGTGTGATGGTATGGGGGTGTATTAGTGTGTGATGGTATGGGGGTGTATTAGTGTGTGATGGTATGGGGGTGTATTAGTGTGTGATGGTATGGGGGTGTATTAGTGTGTGATGGTATGGGGGTGTATTAGTGTGTGATGGTATGGGGGTGTATTAGTGGTCAAGACATGTTCTAGGGTGAAAGTGTAAAAGGCAGCATGTGTGATGGTATGGGGGTGTATTAGTGTGTGATGGTATGGGGGTGTATTAGTGCGTGATGGTATGGGGGTGTATTAGTGTGTGATGGTATGGGGGTGTATTAGTGTGTGATGGTATGGGGGTGTATTAGTGTGTGATGGTATGGGGGTGTATTAGTGCGTGATGGTATGGGGGTGTATTAGTGTGTGATGGTATGGGGGTGTATTAGTGTGTGATGGTATGGGGGTGTATTAGTGCGTGATGGTATGGGGGTGTATTAGTGCGTGATGGTATGGGGGTGTATTAGTGTGTGATGGTATGGGGGTGTATTAGTGCGTGATGGTATGGGGGTGTATTAGTGTGTGATGGTATGGGGGTGTATTAGTGTGTGATGGTATGGGGGTGTATTAGTGTGTGATGGTATGGGGGTGTATTAGTGGTCAAGACATGGGTAACTTACACATCTGTGAAGGCACCATTAATGCTGAAAGGTACATACAGCTTTTGGAGCAACATATGTTGCCATCCAAGCATGGACGCCCCTGCTTATTTCAGCAAAACGATGCCATCAATTATGATAAAAGAGTGCTGGTACTAGACTGGCCTGCCTGTAGTCCAGACATTGAAAATGTGTGAAGGCTAAAAGATGAGATGTTTGTCAGAGTGAACATGAAATATCTTGTCTTTGCAGTCTTTTCAATTGAATATAAGTTGAAAAGGATTTGTTGTATTCTCTTTTTATGTAGCATTTCCACAAGGTGACAACTTCACCGCTCTAGTAATTAGAGCTGAGGGTCTAGAGTCCAGAGTTGGGTGTTCCAGGTTCCTCTCTACTAGTTTGAAGTGACATACAGCAGCTTGTAGGCCACGTGTGTAAACAACATGTGTAGCCATTACGCAACTTTGCTTCTTACTTCAAATAATTAGCTGCTCCCCTCCCTCCCCCCCTCCATGTTGCATAATCACATGTTATTTTCCACAAAGTGTGGTGGGGGGGTGAGGGCCATTACAGCGTTGAGGTTCCTGGTGCCGCCAACAGGGTGATGACGACATGACGTACAAAGACATCATCTGTGCTTCCCGGCCATGACAGGATGGATTTAGCGGAGAGTGGAAAGTTCTCAGGAGACTTTTGGCCGCCATCAATCCTGCATTCATAACAACTTTACTGCATGTGTTTGTGATTACAATCTAGTCACACCCCCAGGACATGTCTCCTGCAACCTAGGACCTGTCTCCTGGAACTCAGGACCTGTCTCCTGGACCTGTCTCCTGGAACTCAGGACCTGTCTCCTGGACCTGTCTCCTGGAACCCAGGACCTGTCTCCTGGACCTGTCTCCTGGAACCCAGGACCTGTCTCCTGGAACCTAGGACCTGTCTCCTGGAACCCAGGACCTGTCTCCTGGAACCTAGGACCTGTCTCCTGGAACCCAGGACCTGTCTCCTGGAACCTAGGACCTGTCTCCTGGAACCCAGGACCTGTCTCCTGGAACCCAGGACCTGTCTCCTGGAACCCAGGACCTGTCTCCTGGAACCCAGGACCTGTCTCCTGGAACCCAGGACCTGTCTCCTGGAACCCAGGACCTGTCTCCTGGAACCTAGGACCTGTCTCCTGGAACCCAGGACCTGTCTCCTGGAACCTAGGACCTGTCTCCTGGAACCCAGGACCTGTCTCCTGGAACCTAGGACCTGTCTCCTGGAACCCAGGACCTGTCTCCTGGAACCCAGGACCTGTCTCCTGGACCTGTCTCCTGGAACCCAGGACCTGTCTCCTGGACCTGTCTCCTGGAACTCAGGACCTGTCTCCTGGACCTGTCTCCTGGAACTCAGGACCTGTCTCCTGGACCTGTCTCCTGGAACCCAGGACCTGTCTCCTGGACCTGTCTCCTGGAACCCAGGACCTGTCTCCTGGAACCTAGGACCTGTCTCCTGGAACCCAGGACCTGTCTCCTGGAACCTAGGACCTGTCTCCTGGAACCCAGGACCTGTCTCCTGGAACCTAGGACCTGTCTCCTGGAACCCAGGACCTGTCTCCTGGAACCCAGGACCTGTCTCCTGGAACCCAGGACCTGTCTCCTGGAACCCAGGACCTGTCTCCTGGAACCCAGGACCTGTCTCCTGGAACCTAGGACCTGTCTCCTGGAACCCAGGACCTGTCTCCTGGAACCTAGGACCTGTCTCCTGGAACCCAGGACCTGTCTCCTGGAACCTAGGACCTGTCTCCTGGAACCCAGGACCTGTCTCCTGGAACCCAGGACCTGTCTCCTGGAACCCAGGACCTGTCTCCTGGAACCCAGGACCTGTCTCCTGGAACCCAGGACCTGTCTCCTGGAACCTAGGACCTGTCTCCTGGAACCTAGGACCTGTCTCCTGGAACCCAAGACCTGTCTCCTGGAACCCAGGACCCGTCTCCTGGAACCCAGGACCTGTCTCCTGGAACCCAGGACCTGTCTCCTGGAACCTAGGACCTGTCTCCTGGAACCCAGGACCTGTCTCCTGGAACCTAGGACCTGTCTCCTGGAACCTAGGACCTGTCTCCTGGAACCCAAGACCTGTCTCCTGGAACCCAGGACCCGTCTCCTGGAACCCAGGACCTGTCTCCTGGAACCCAGGACCTGTCTCCTGGAACCTAGGACCTGTCTCCTGGAACCCACGACCTGTCTCCTGGAACCCACGACCTGTCTCCTGGAACCTAGGACCTGTCTCCTGGAACCTAGGACCTGTCTCCTGGAACCCAGGACCTGTCTCCTGGACCTGTCTCCTGGAACCCAGGACCCGTCTCCTGGAACCCAGGACCTGTCTCCTGGAACCCACGACCTGTCTCCTGGAACCTAGGACCTGTCTCCTGGAACCCAGGACCTGTCTCCTGGAACCCAGGACCTGTCTCCTGGAACCCAGGACCTGTCTCCTGGACCTGTCTCCTGGAACCCAGGACCCGTCTCCTGGAACCCAGGACCTGTCTCCTGGAACCCAGGACCCGTCTCCTGGAACCCAGGACCTGTCTCCTGGAACCCAGGACCTGTCTCCTGGAACCCAGGACCTGTCTCCTGGAACCTAGGACCTGTCTCCTGGAACCTAGGACCTGTCTCCTGGAACCCAAGACCTGTCTCCTGGAACCCAGGACCCGTCTCCTGGAACCCAGGACCTGTCTCCTGGAACCCAGGACCTGTCTCCTGGAACCTAGGACCTGTCTCCTGGAACCCAGGACCTGTCTCCTGGAACCTAGGACCTGTCTCCTGGAACCTAGGACCTGTCTCCTGGAACCCAAGACCTGTCTCCTGGAACCCAGGACCCGTCTCCTGGAACCCAGGACCTGTCTCCTGGAACCCAGGACCTGTCTCCTGGAACCTAGGACCTGTCTCCTGGAACCCACGACCTGTCTCCTGGAACCCACGACCTGTCTCCTGGAACCTAGGACCTGTCTCCTGGAACCTAGGACCTGTCTCCTGGAACCCAGGACCTGTCTCCTGGACCTGTCTCCTGGAACCCAGGACCCGTCTCCTGGAACCCAGGACCTGTCTCCTGGAACCTAGGACCTGTCTCCTGGAACCCAGGACCCGTCTCCTGGAACCCAGGACCTGTCTCCTGGAACCCAGGACCTGTCTCCTGGAACCCAGGACCTGTCTCCTGGAACCCAGGACCTGTCTCCTGGACCTGTCTCCTGGAACCCAGGACCTGTCTCCTGGAACCCAGGACCTGTCTCCTGGAACCCAGGACCTGTCTCCTGGACCTGTCTCCTGGAACCCAGGACCCGTCTCCTGGAACCCAGGACCTGTCTCCTGGAACCCAGGACTACAGCCACTAGGGGCCACACTTGTAGGATTCTACATGTTATATGTTCCTATGTTGACCACAGCCACTAGGGGCCACACTTGTAGGATTCTACATGTTATATGGTCCTATGTTGACCACAGCCACTAGGGGCCACACTTGTAGGATTCTACATGTTATATGGTCCTATGTTGACTACAGCCACTAGGGGCCACACTTGTAGGATTCTACATGTTATATGGTCCTATGTTGACCACAGCCACTAGGGGCCACACTTGTAGGATTCTACATGTTATATGTTCCTATGTTGACTACAGCCACTAGGGGCCACACTTGTAGGATTCTACATGTTATATGTTCCTATGTTGACTACAGCCACTAGGGGCCACACTTGTAGGATTCTACATGTTATATGTTCCTATGTTGACTACAGCCACTAGGGGCCACACTTGTAGGATTC
>NC_084738.1:73090714-73153214 GCF_033978785.1 Entelurus aequoreus | reverse complement strand
AGAGGTTGGCTCTGCTAGAGGGCCGTGTCCGCCAGTTAGAGCAGAGTAATGTCGTAACTTTAGATGTTGCGGACACATCTGCTAGCGTTAGCTGTAGCGAGCTAACTAGCCCAGCTTGTAGCAGTCCTAAGCGGCCTACAAGCTACGGTGTACCGGTTGAGACGCATAATAGATTTAGCTCTTTAGCTAGTCCTACACCCCAGTCTACCGGGCACCACACCTTAGTTATAGGGGACTCCATCACCCGAAACATAAAGCTTAGCAAACCAGCCACAATAAAGTGTATCCCCGGGGCCAGAGCACCTGACATTGAAGCTAATCTTAGGGAGCTAACTCGCAACAGGCCTAGTAAACACGTACGACAGGCTAATCGCACCACTAATTATGCGAATATAGTTGTACACGTTGGCTCCAATGACACTAGAATGAGACAGTCAGAGATTACAAAGAGAAACATAGCCAGGACTTGTGATCTCGCCAGAAAGATGTCCAGGCATCGAGTAATTGTCTCTGGCCCCCTGCCTGCGAGAGGCAATGATGAGAGATATAGCAGATTAGTCTCGCTTAACAAGTGGTTGGCTAGCTACTGTAGGACGCAGGGACTAACGTTTATTGATAACTGGCCCTCTTTCTGGGGCAAACCAGGCTTGCTGATGAGAGACGGCCTTCACCCTAACCAGGAAGGCGCCATCATCCTGTCTAGAAACATAGACTACTATTTAAGTCTCACTTGACTGACTACACTAGAGCAAGCCCGGTCACAGGCAATTACAATGTCTGTTAGTCCGGGTGAGGAGTCAGTTAAGCTAGAACTAGCCAGCGCCAGGCTGGATAATCCATGTACGCATAGCAATTCTCTTAGAATAATACACAATTCACATAATGTTTTTTCTGTTGTGTCTGTGTCAGAGGTGGACATGCATTCTACTGAGGTGGCAAATTATGATGTGTCCAGTCTATTGCAGCACCAAGCAAACAATCGGAAAATTCCCGTCATATCAATTCCTAGATATGGTCGAAACTATTTAAAGTGCACTACGCATAATAAACGCAACATTGTTAATATTGCCACTACGGATAATCTTAACAAAAACTCGTCAAAACAGCCCAATACCTATAATATGGGCTTTTTAAACATAAGATCATTGTCTCCCAAGGCGTTATTGGTTAATGAGGTCATTAGAGACAACAATCTTAACGTCATTGGTCTTAGCGAAACCTGGCTCAAACCGGACGAATTTTTTGCGCTCAAGGAGGCATCTCCTCCTAACTATACGAATGCGCATGTTGCCCGCCCTCTTAAAAGGGGAGGGGGTGTCGCACTAATATACAATGAAAATTTCAACCTTACCCCTAACCTAAATAATAAATATAAATCGTTTGAGGTGCTTACTATGAGGTCTGTCACACCGCTACCTCTCGACCTGGCTGTTATCTACCGCCCCCCTGGGCCCTATTCGGACTTTATCAGTGAATTCTCAGAGTTCGTTGCTGATCTAGTGACGCACGCCGACAATATAATCATAATGGGGGACTTTAATATCCATATGAATACCCCATCGGACCCTCAGTGCGTGGCGCTCCAAACCATAATTGATAGCTGTGGTCTTACACAAATAATACATGAACCCACGCATCGCAACGGTAATACAATAGATCTAGTGCTTGTCAGGGGTGTCACCACCTCCAAAGTTATGATACTTCCATATACTAAAGTAATGTCCGATCATTACCTTATAAAATTTGAAGTTTTGACTCTTTGTCAACAAGCTAATAATAATAATAACTGCTATAGCGGCCGCAACATTAATGCTGCCACAACGACGACTCTTGCTGACCTACTGCCTTCGGTAATAGCACCATTCCCAAATTATGTCGGCTCTATTGATAAACTCACTAACAACTTTGACGATGCCTTGCGCGAAATTATTGATAGTATAGCACCGCTAAAGCAAAAAAGGGCCCCTAAAAGGCGCACCCCATGGTTTACAGAAGAAATTAGAGCTCATAAATTATCATGTAGAAAACTGGAACGCAAATGGCGCGCGACTAAACTTGAGGTTTTCCATCAAGCATGGAGTGATAGTTTAATAACTTATAAACGCATGCTTACCTTAGCTAAAGCTAAATACTACTCAAATCTCATCCGCCTCAACAAAAACGATCCTAAATTTCTGTTTAGTACAGTAGCATCGCTAACCCAACAAGGGACTCCTCCCAGTAGCTCCACCCACTCGGCAGATGATTTTATGAATTTCTTTAATAAGAAAATTGAACTCATTAGAAAGGAGATTAAAGACAACGCATCCCAGCTACAACTGGGTTCTATTAACACAAATACGACTGTATATACGACGGACACTGCCCTCCAAAATAGTCTCTCTATTTTTGATGAAATAACATTAGAGGAATTATTACAGCGTGTAAGTGGGATAAAACAAACAACATGTTTACTTGACCCACTTCCTGGGAAACTTATCAAGGAACTGTTTGTATTATTAGGTCCATCAGTGTTAAATATTATAAACTTATCACTTTCCTCCGGCACTGTTCCCCTAGCATTCAAAAAAGCGGTTATTCATCCTCTGCTCAAAAGACCTAACCTCGATCCTGACCTCATGGTAAACTACCGACCGGTCTCCCACCTTCCGTTTATTTCCAAAATTCTCGAAAAAACTGTTGCACAGCAGCTAAATGAACACTTAGTGACTAACAATCTCTGTGAACCTTTTCAATCCGGTTTCAGGGCAAATCACTCTACGGAGACAGCCCTCGCAAAAATGACTAATGATCTATTGCTAACGATGGATTCTGATGCGTCATCTATGTTGCTGCTTCTTGATCTTAGCGCCGCTTTCGATACCGTCGATCATAATATTTTATTAGAGCGTATCAAAACACGTATTGGTATGTCAGACTTAGCCTTGTCTTGGTTTAACTCTTATCTTACTGACAGGATGCAGTGCGTCTCCCATAACAATGTGACCTCGGACTATGTCAAGGTAACGTGCGGAGTTCCCCAGGGTTCGGTTCTTGGCCCTGCACTCTTTAGTATTTACATGCTGCCGCTAGGTGACATCATACGCAAGTACGGTGTTAGCTTTCACTGTTATGCTGATGACACCCAACTCTACATGCCCCTAAAGCTGACCAACACGCCGGACTGTAGTCAGCTGGAGGCGTGTCTTAATGAAATTAAACAATGGATGTCCGCTAACTTTTTGCAACTCAACGCTAAGAAAACGGAAATGCTGATTATCGGTCCTGCTAGACACCAACATCTATTTAATAATACCACCTTAACATTTGACAACCAAACAATTAAACAAGGAGACTCGGTAAAGAATCTGGGTATTATCTTCCACCCAACTCTCTCGTTTGAGTCACACATTAAGAGTGTTACTAAAACGGCCTTCTTTCATCTCCGTAATATCGCTAAAATTCGTTCCATCTTGTCCACTAGCGACGCTGAGATCATTATTCATGCGTTCGTTACGTCTCGTCTCGATTACTGTAACGTACTATTTTCGGGCCTCCCTATGTCTAGCATTAAAAGATTACAGTTGGTACAAAATGCGGCTGCAAGGCTTTTGACAAAAACAAGAAAGTTTGATCATATTACGCCTATACTGGCTCACTTGCACTGGCTTCCTGTGCACTTAAGATGCGACTTTAAGGTTTTACTACTTACGTATAAAATATTACACGGTTTAGCTCCAGCCTATCTCGCCGATTGTATTGTACCATATGTCCCGACAAGAAATCTGCGTTCAAAGAACTCCGGCTTATTAGTGATTCCCAGAGCCAAAAAAAAGTCTGCGGGCTATAGAGCGTTTTCTATTCGGGCTCCAGTACTCTGGAATGCCCTCCCGGTAACAGTTAGACATGCTACCTCAGTAGAAGCATTTAAGTCCCATCTTAAAACTCATTTGTATAATCTAGCCTTTAAATAGACCCCCCCTTTTTTTAGACCAGTTGATCTGCCGTTTCTTTTCTTCTCTCCTCTTCTCCCCTGTCCCTTGCGAGGGGGAGTTGCATAGGTCCGGTGGCCATGGATGAAGTGCTGGCTGTCCAGAGCCGGGACCCCGGGTGGACCACTAGCCTGTGCATCGGTTGGGGACATCTCTGCGCTGCTGACCCGTCTCCGCTCGGGATGGTTTCCTGTTGGCCCCGCTGTGGACTGGACTCCCGCTGATGTGTTGGATCCACTGTGGACTGGACTTTCACAATGTTATGTCAGACCCACTCGACATCCATTGCTTTCGGTCTCCCCTAGAGGGGGGGGGTTACCCACATATGCGGTCCTCTCCAAGGTTTCTCATAGTCATTCACCGACGTCCCACTGGGGTGAGTTTTTCCTTGCCCGTATGTGGGCTCTGTACCGAGGATGTCGTTGTGGCTTGTACAGCCCTTTGAGACACTTGTGATTTAGGGCTATATAAATAAACATTGATTGATTGATTGATTGATTGTTTATAAAAAATAACATTTAGTTTCATCTCTAAATTAAAGGTATGTTTACATATTTGGCAAACTAAATTTCAGGCCAGAATAATTGAAATTTTTATATAATTGTAATTCATTTTGAATAATATTTTTTTATTTTAAAAATGTATCTTTATATTTTAATATTTGTAATTAAATTTTTTGTTATTAATATATATATATATATATATATATATATATATATATATATATATATATATATATATATATATATATATATATATATATATATATATATATATATATATATAAAATATAAAATTAAATAAATAAAAATAATTTTAAAAAAATTAAAAATACACACTTTTTCATTTTTAGATTATTTCATTTGGTTGTTTTCAATTATATATTTTTTCTACCATTACATATTTTATATTGTTGAATTTAGTTATAAACAATAAAACAAATTTTAAACAATTTTCATATTATTAATTTGGTCTACTTTGTTGTATTTGTTTATAAAAAATAAAATTGAGTTTCATCTCTAATTTAAAGGTCTGTTTACATATTTGGCAAACTAAATTTAAACATTATAGGAGGGCAGAATAATTTAAATGTTTATATAATTGTAAATAATTTTAATTTTAAAAATGTAATTTTTTATTTCCATATTTGTAATGAATTTTTTGATTTATTATTATTTTTTTTAATATAAATGTTTTAATTATTATATTGTTGTATGCAGTTGTTTTTACAACATTCTGGTGCACAGAAAAAACTATTCACATCCAAATCACGAATTTTATTATTCCTAATTCACAAATTGATTCATAATTTGAAAAAAATATTGAACAAAAAGATTTAAAAAAAAGTTTTACTTTTTAAAAATCTTTTTTTAATCAAATAAAATGTTTTGTTTTTTTATTTATAAGAATCAATTTTAGAAATACATCTTTGGGCTATCTCCAAGGAGATTTTCTAACCTGTTTGGTTATAATTATTACACCAAATGATACTTTGCGAGAATCGATTCTGAATGGAATGGTGGCCCGGGAATGGAACAGAATCATTCGGTGCCGTAAAGATTCACAGCCCTGAGTTTGTGTTTGGTCATTCTTCTCTGTTTGACTCATTTCACGTCATCAAACCTTTTCCAACCTTCCACGCGACAAACGAATACGAGTCTGTACGATTCCTGCTGATATCGTATCGGTATCGGCCAATACTTAAGGCTGCAATATCAGTATGGTATCGGTATTGGCCAATACTCAAGCTGCAATATCAGTATGGTATCAGAGGTGAAAAAGTTGTATTGGAACAGCCTTTACTAATTAGTGTAACATGGAGGCTTCGATTCGAACCGATTCTAAATCCTGGCGTGACGATTCGAATCAGTATCAATTCTTGATTCTTGAGTCGAACTGATTCTGGCAATGTGTTATTTGGTTGAATAGCAATAATGAAACTTTTCAAAACATGTTAGGTTGCATGGAAATGGCCGGAAACATATTTTCATTTTTAAAAAAAATTCATATACTGTATATTTAAAATATATATTTTTTAGATTTAATACATTTTTGAAAATGATGAATGGATTCAGAATCATTATTTTATATTCACAATCTTTTTGTTCTCCATGCAAAGAATCAAGCGGCAGACAAGCACCTCGATGCTCGATACTGTCACCTGATTGGCTGTTAGCGTGTCACGTGATCACTTCCTGCGTTGCTAGGTTACCAGAGAGCGAGTGCCTTTGTTCGTGCAACCAACCTTGCTTCCATACTTCCGCTTTCTTCCCACAAAAGATGAACAGAATATATATATTGTATCCAACACATTTTTTTATTGATATCGATTACGACATTGATTAGGATTATTAAATTAAAAATAAATAATATTTTGAATCGGTTGTGAATTAATTTTTTGTTGGGATAAAATAATATGCAGAGGAGTAATAATACTAATAATAATAATAATAATAATAATAATAATAATGATAATAATAATTAAAACAACAACAATAATATTGATAATAATAATAATAATAATTAAAACAATAACAATAATATCGATAATAATAGTGATGATAATAATAATAATAATATATATAAAAAAATAATATTAATAAAATAATGAAAATAATAATTAAACAAAATATAATAATAACAATAATAATAATAATAAAATAATATTAATAAAGATAATAATAATAATAATAACAACAACAATAATAAAAATGATAATAATAATAATAATAATAGTAATAGTAATAATAATAATAATAATGATAACCATAATAATAACGAAAGTGATCATTTAAAAAATATATAATAATAATAATAATAAAATAATAATATTAATAAAGATAATAATAATAATAATAACAACAACAATAATAAAAATGATAATAATAATAATAATAGTAATAGTAATAATAATAGTAATAATAATAATAATAATAATGATAACCATATTAATAACGAAAGTGATCATTTAAAAAATATATTATAATAATAATAATAAAATAATAATAATATTAATAAAGATAATAATAATAATAATAATAATAACAACAACAATAATAATAATTATAATAATACTAACAATAACAATAGTAATATTAATAAAAATAATAATAATAATTAATAACAATGATAACAATAACAATAATAAAATAATAATCACAATATTAATAAAGATGATAATAATAATAATAACAACAACAACAACAACAACAACAACAATAAGAAGAATAACAATAATAATAATAATAATGATAATAAATAATAATGATAATGATAACCAAAATAATAATACAAATAATAATTACAAAAAATATAATAATAATAAAAATAATAAAATAACAATATTAATAAATATAACAATAATAATAACAACAACAATAATAATAATAATAACAACAATAAAAATATTAATAATAATAATAATAGTAATAATAACAGTAATAATACTACTAATAATACTACTAATAATAATAATAATGGTAATAATAACAATAATAATAACTTACAATAAAAAGTTTTCAGCTAACACTGGCTTTACAGTGGGTGTACATGGGCTGGTGAGTACCTGAGGACAACAACAACAACACCACTATGTCACCCTGCAGAACATTCTGTGCCTTCCACCTGGAACATTTTCAAAGCTAGCAAATAGCGTGCATGTTTGGCAAAGGAGGAGCCGGGAAAAAGTGAGTCAGCGTTTTGGGGTTTTTTCTTGCGTTTTATGACGTTTGAGCAGATGAAATATCCCAATGAGACGTTCCTGGGGGAGGAAGTGTAAAGTTACACTAATCAGCTCCCGGCTCACTTTGCTCACGTCAAACATTGATGGCAAGAGGAGGAAGGTGAGTGAAACATTCAGTGATGGCCGACACACTGATGGGCGATTCATGCAATGACCGCAGGTGACCCCCCACCCCCCCCACCCCCCTCCACCCCCACCCACTCCGCCTTTTTGCTCCGTGCCTTTCTTTCACCTTGCAAAACTCCATGAAAAGGAGGCCAGGGGAGGAAAAAAAAAAAAGGATCACGTTGCCGATTTGAAGATAAACATCTTGCAACGTGACGCTTGACAACGTTAGCGACGCTAGCGTAGCCACGTGCTAACGTTACGCTCGCATTTGAACAGCCAGGTAGGGGCTGTGCGATACGGACGATATAAATTATATCACCTTGACAGAGCGTTCGACACTGTCGCCGTATCGTGACGATGCACGTTGATGTCAGCAGCACGCCGACTAAGTCGACGCTCTGCATCGTCCTCGCTAGCAAGCTAGCAGCTAACATTAGGGCTGCGAGTCTTTGGGCGCCGCGACATTCCATTCCATACTTGGCGGTAACCGTGGTAACCATTCCATTCAGAATCACTTCTCCATTCTACACGATTCTCCATTCAAACTGATTCTCGAAAAGTATTTTTCGTAGGGCTGTGAGTCTGTGGGCAGCGCACGATTCGATACTTGGGGGTAACGATTCGATTTGGAATCGATTCTACACGTTTCTTGATTCAAACTGATTCTTGATTCAAACTGATTCTCGCAATGTATTTTTTGTAGGGCTGTGAGTCTGTGGGCACTGCACGATTCGATACTTGGGGGTAATGATTCGATTTGGAATCGATTCTCGATTCTACACGATTTTCGATTCTACACGATTCTCGATTCAAACTGATTCTTGATTCAAACTGATTCTTGATCCAAACTGATTCTCGCAATGTATTTTTTGTAGGGCTGCGAGTCTGTGGGCATGCACGATTCGATACTTGGGGGTAATGATTCGATTCTACACGATTCTCGATTCTACACGATTCTTGATTCAAACTGATTCTCGATTCAAACTGATTCTTGATTCAAACTGATTCTGGCAATGTATTATTTGTAGGGTTGCGAGTCTGTGGGCACTGCACGATTCGATACTTGGGGGTAACGATTCGATTCGGAATCGATTCTCGATTCTACACGATTCTTGATTCAAACTGATTCTTGATTCAAACTGATTCTCGCAATGTATTATTTGTAGGGCTGTGAGTCTTTGGGCACGGCACAATTTGATTCGATTCCTGAGGGGGGGGGGGGGGGGGGGGGGGGGGGGGGGGGGGGGGGGGGGGGGGGGGGGGGGGGGGGGGGGGGGGGGGGGGGGGGGGGGGGTGGGGGGGGGGGGGGGGGGGGGGGGGGGGGGGGGGGGGGGGGGGGGGGCACGGCACAATTTGATTCGATTCCTGAGGGTAACAATTCGATTTAGAATCGATTCTCGATTCTACACGATTCTTGATTCAAACTGATTCTGGCAATGTATTATTTGTAGGGCTGTGAGTCTTTGGGCACCGCGCGATTCCATCTCCATACTTGGCGGTAACGATTCCATTCAGAATCACTTCTCGATTCTACACGATATTCGATTCAAACTGATTCTCGCAATGTATTTTTCGTAGGGCTGTGAGTCTGTGGGCACAATTTGATTCGATACTTGGGGGTAACGATTCGATTTGGAATCGATTCTCGATTCTACACGATTCTTGATTCAAACTGATTCTTGATTCAAACTGATTCTCGCAATGTATTATTTGTAGGGCTGTGAGTCTGTGGGCACGGCACAATTTGATTAGATTCCTGAGGGTAACAATTCGATTTAGAATCGATTCTCGATTCTACACGATCCTCGATTCAAACTGATTCTTGATTCAAACTGATTCTGGCAATGTATTATTTGTAGGGCTGTGAGTCTTTGGGCACCGCACAATTCCATTCCATTCTTGGCGGTAACGATTCCATTCAGAATCACTTCTCGATTCTACACGATATTCGATTCAAACTGATTCTCGCAATGTATTTTTCGTAGGGCTGTGAGTCTGTGGGCACCGCACGATTCGATACTTGGGGGTAACAATTCGATTTGGAATCGATTCTCGATTCTACACGATTCTTGATTCAAACTGATTCTTGATCCAAACTGATTCTTGCAATGTATTATTTGTAGGGCTGTGAGTTTGTGGGAACCGCACGATTCGATACTTGGGGATAACGATTCGATTCTACACGATTCTTGATTCTACACGATTCTCGATTCAAACTGATTCTTGATCCAAACTGATTCTTGCAATGTATTATTTGTAGGGCTGTGAGTCTGTGGGAACCGCACGATTCCATTCCATTCTTGGGGGTAACGATTTGAATCAAAAATTGGTTGGAAAAATGACCAAATTTCAACGGTCAAATCAAGGTCAGAACCCAACATTGATTAAACGTCGTCAAAAAGCTTGTTGTTTCAACGTTGTATTTGTGTTGCTCAACATCAGGACATAATTCAACAAGTTGTCAAGGTTGTTTCAACGTCTCGTGCCTGCTGGGTATGTTCATACCAAATACCAATAATTATGGATATGGACATAAAGGCGATACAGTTAGTATTTCTAAGGCCCGTAGTGTACTGAGGGGTGTGACTACGCTGACTTTAACATGCTGGGAAAGGTTCATCATGCGTTACAAAGACGTGATGTACAAGACCTCAGGACTTGGCAACACTCCAACTACATCCTTTACTTCACACCGTCCTGAGGAAGACTCTTTAACACTCAGCTACATCCTGTACTTCACACCATCCTGAGGAAGACTCTTTAACACTCCACTACATCCTTTACTTCACACCGTCCTGAGGAAGACTCTTTAACACTCCACTACATCCAGAAGTAGATAAACAACCCAATAATAACAACCTCAAATCACTCCTTTCAACTCTCAAAAAACAATGCAATAAATTAAGAAATAAGACAACCAACCTGACTAAATCCTTAAAAAAAATTACATTAGCGACAAAATAGAGGAAAACACGAATAAGCCACGTGAGCTCTGGAAAATTCTCAACAAGCAGCTTCCTGGTTGCAGCCAGAAACTTCAAACCAGACTCACCAACATCAGCATCAAGGAGGGTGACTCCCTCATTACAGACAAAATGGAGGTAGCAAGCAGATTTAACACCTTTTTCACCAGCATAGCCGCAACTCTTGTCAACAAGCTGTCCCACCACTCTGGTCGCTTTGGTGTAGAACACATTAAAGCCTTCTACAGAAAGCTAGGAGTATCCAACGACGATTTCAAATTAAAAATGGTCTCGGCTGATGAGGTGTTTAAAAAATTGAGCGCGCTCCACCCAAACAAGGCCACCGGCCTTGACAATATCCCCTCCAGATTTCTCAGGGACTCTGCCTCCATCATTGCCCCGATTATCACGCACATAATAAACCTCTCAATTTCACAAGGTCAAGTACCAAAAGATTTTAAGATAGCAAGAGTAACTCCCCTCTTTAAAAAAGGAAGCAAATTAGAACCTGGCAACTACCGACCTGTTTCTATTCTCAGTTCCATTTCCAAAGTAATGGAGAAAATAGTTTATGAACAGGTCGATAGTAACCTTGCCACCAATAAACTCGTGTACAAATTCCAATCCGGCTTCAGAACTAACCACTCCACTGACACATGCCTTCTCTATGTGAGCGAGCACATCAAACATGAGGTGGACGCGGGCAAATACTGCGGCATGGTCATGCTGGACCTTCAGAAGGCCTTTGACACCGTTAACCACGCTATACTGTTGGATAAGCTCAGAGCAATCGGATTTGACAAAACCTCATGGAGCTGGATGCAATCTTAGGATGACTCGGCCTTGCTGGTATCAGACAAGGACAAGTCACAGGTGGAGAAAATCCTCAGTGCTGAACTCTGTAGAACTTGCACCTGGCTCGCTGACAACAAGCTATCCATCCACTTGGGTAAAACAGAATCCATCCTGTTTGGGTCCCACATCAACCTTAAGAAAGTCAATGACTTCACCATAAAAGTGGGTGACATTGTTATCACCAGGAAAGATGAGGTCACCTACCTAGGTTCCATTCTAGAGGCTAACCTTTCCTGTGATAAAATGGCAACCAAGGTCATCAAAAAGGTCAACCAACGAACGAGATTTCTCTACAGAATCTCCTCTCTGGTCAACAAAAGCACCTTGAGGATTCTGGCGGGAACTCTCGTTCAACCCTTTTTCCATTACGCATGCACCTCCTGGTACCCTAGCACCTCCAAAACCCTCAAATCTAAACTCCAAACATCCCAGAACAAACTAGTCAGGTTACTTCTAGACCTCCACCCCAGATCCCACCTCACCCCTACCCACTTCTCCAAAGTGGGCTGGCTCAGGGTGGAGGACAGAGAAAAACAACTTGCACTGAGCCTGGTCTATAAAATCCGCTACACCTCCCTGATACCCAAGTACATGTCAAACTACTTCCTTAACGTAAATGACCGCCATAACCACAACACCAGGGGGTGCTCCACTAACCACGTTAAACCCAGATTCCGAACTAACAAAGGTCTTAACTCATTCTCTTTCTATGCCACATCAATGTGGAATGCACTCCCAACAGGTATAAAAGAAAGGGCATCTCTATCCTCCTTCAAAACCACAATAAAAGTTCACCTTTAGGCAACTTCAACCCTAAACTAACACCCTCCCCGGATTGCTAATAATCAAATGTAAACAATCAAATGCAGATACTTTTTCTTTTGCTTTCTGATCTCTCTCTATGTCACACCGTCCTGAGGAAGACTCTTTTCCTGTTCACCGCTGTTAGCTTAGCATGTTTGGTAACATTTGATGCCAACATGTTTTACTCTTATTTACTTCTTTATTAAGACCACACCATTTTACTGATATGATGGATACATGATGAATGTAAGTGTATATTGAGAGTATGTGAAAGTTTGACTCCTACATTGTTTACTTCCATGGTTGTCACCAATCAGAAACATCAAGCAGCTAAGGTGTGGCGAGAGTGCTTTACCTTTTTCCCATCATGCTTTGTACTGGATTTAAATGTGGTATGTGTGACAATGTGTGTTGACTTTGATGTTAGTTGCATTTTTGTTTTTTGCACCATGACTAGGGAAGGTTGTTTGTATTGGGCCATATAAGTGCATGCTGTATTTTCAAGGGTCCCGGATCTGATTTACTCACATTGTCCACCAGATGGCAGCAAATCGGTAGCATTCATAAAGTCTCAAAGAGGAGAAGAATAAGTGATTATTACATTTGAACAGAAGTGTAGATAGAACATGTTCAAACAGAAAATAAGCAGATATTGACAGTAAAGTAGATTAATAATAATTTTTTTACAGTTTGTCCCTCATAATGTGTACAAAATAATAGGTGTATAAATGACACAATATGTTACTGCATACATCAGCAGACTAATTAGGAGTCTTTGTTTGTTTATTTACAACTAAAAGACAAGTTGTCTAGTATGCTATCACGTTAGCTCCGGAGCTAAAGTGCTGCACCGATGTGTTGTCGTGGAGATAAAAGTCACTGTGAATGTCCATTTCGCGTTCTGGACTCTCATTTTCAAGAGGATATAGTATCCGAGGTGGTTTGAAATACAAATCTGTGATCCACAATAGAAAAAGGAGAGAGTGTGGAATCCAATGAGCCAGCTTTTACCTAAGTTACGGTCAGAGCGAAAAAAAGATACGTCCTGCACTGCACTCTAGTCCTTCACTCTCACGTTCCTCATCCACGAATCTTTCATCCTCGCTCAAATCAATGGGGTAATCGTCGCTTTCTCGGTCCGAATCGCTCTCGCTGCTGGTGTAAACAATGGGACGGCGTGGCGTAGTGGGTAGAGCGCCCGTGTCAGAAACCTGAGGGTTGCAGGTTCGCTCCCCGCCTCTTACCATGCCGTTGTGTCCTTGGGCAGGACACTTCACCCTTGCCCCCGGTGCCGCTCACACCGGTGAATGAATGTTGAAAGAATGATAGGTGGTGGTCGGAGGGGCAAACTGGCAGCCATGCTTCCGTCAGTCTAACCCAGGGCAGCGAAAGTAGCTTACCACCACCAGGTGTGAATGAATGATGGGTTTTTAACATGTAAAGCGACTTTGGGTACTTAGAAAAGTGCTATATAAATCCCAGGTATTATTATTATTATTATGTTGACTATTTTATTGAAGGACTAAATGACAATAATAAACATGTTTCATGTACATTAACATTTGTTGTTACAATAGAATAGAATAGAAAGTACAAACCCCGTTTCCATATGAGTTGGGAAATGGTGTTAGATGTAAATATAAACAGAATACAATGATTTGCAAATCCTTTTCAAGCCATATTCAGTTGAATATGCTACAAAGACAACATATTTCATGTTCAAACTCATAAACTTTTTTTGTTGCAAATAATCATTAACTTTATAATTTGATGGCAGCAACACGTGACAAAGAAGTTGTGAAAGGTGGCAATAAATACTGATAAAGTTGAGGAATGCTCATCAAACACTTATTTGGAACATCCCACAGGTGTGCAGGCTAATTGGGAACAGGTGGGTGCCACGATTGGCTATAAAAGTAGATTCCATGAAATGCTCAGTCATTCACAAACAAGGATGGGGCGAGGGTCACCACTTTGCGAACAAATGCGTGAGCAAATTGTTGAACAGTTTAAGAAAAACCTTTGCAAGGAATTTAGGGATTTCACCATCTACGCTCTGTAATATCATCAAAGAGAATGTGGAGAAATCACTGCAGGTAAGCAGCTAAGCCCGTGACCTTCCATCCCTCAGGCTGTACTGCATCAACAAGCCACATCAGTGTGTAAAGGATATCACCACATGGGCTCAGGAACACTTCAGAAAGCCACTGTCAGTAACTACAGTTGGTCGCTACATCTGCAAGTGCAAGTTAAAACTCTCCTATGCAAGGCCAAAACCGTTTATCAACAACACCCGGAAACGCCGTCGGCTTCGCTGGGGCCTGAGCTCATCTAAGATGAACTGATACAAAGTGGAAAAGTGTTCTGTGGTCTGACAAGTCCACATTTCAAATTGTTTTGGGAAACTGTGGACGTCGAGAGGAAAAGAACCATCCGGATTGTTCTAGGGTGAAAGTGTAAAAGGCAGCATGTGTGATGGTATGGGGGTGTATTAGTGGCCAAGACATGTTCTAGGGTGAAAGTGTAAAAGGCAGCATGTGTGATGGTATGGGGGTGTATTAGTGGCCAAGACATGTTCTAGGGTGAAAGTGTAAAAGGCAGCATGTGTGATGGTATGGGGGTGTATTAGTGGTCAAGACATGGGTAACTTACACATCTGTGAAGGCACCATTCATGCTGAAAGGTACATACAGCTTTTGGAGCAACATATGTTGCCATCCAAGCATGGACGCCCCTGCTTATTTCAGCAAAACAATGCCATCATTCATAGTAAAAGAGTGTGGGTACTAGACTGGCCTGCCTGTAGTCCAGACATTGAAAATGTGTGGCACCTAAAATAGCAGAAGGGAGACCCCCGGACTGTTGAACAACTTAAGCTGTACATCAAGCAAGAATGGGAAAGAATTCCACTTCAAAAATGTGTCTCCTCACTTCCCAAACCTTTACTGGGTGTTGTTCAAAGGAAAGGCCATGTAACACAGTGGTGAACATGCCCTTTCCCAACTACTTTGGCACGTGTTGCAGCCATGAAATTCTAACTTAATTATTATTTGCAAATATGTTGTCTTTGTAGCATATTCAACTGAATATGGCTTGAAAAGGATTTGCAAATCATTGTATTCCGTTTATATTTACATCTAACACCATTTCCCAACTCATATGGAAACGGGGTTTGTATATGACACTCGGGTATTTTTGCATGTGAATAATATAAATACAGTCTGTTATAATAAAGACAATAATGACATTTTGTGTGTTCCCCATTATTTAGGAAAGTATAGAAAAGTATTGAAATACACTTTGGTACCGGTACCAGAATGTTGGTATGGAGACAACCCTAAATGAGATTTTAAAAAACCACCACTAAAGTCCACAAGTTGCAGACATTCTCCGTGTATGTTTTATACTTTTTGAAACACAAACAACACGTTCACCGCCACACTATTGGCAACATTTGTGAACTGAACGACCAGAGACTATCATCACACTTCAACATCTCTAACATGTCAACGCTGCCAAGTTATGACGTCATCCCACTAGGTGCGTCTGAAAGAGTCAATGTTGGGCAATGCGTCACTCCTAAATACTTCCCCTTTTTGACAGACTCTCCCTCACTTGCAAACACATCAATCTTCTTTTACTAGCATTTTTATTGTGCGTTCAGTACACACCTGGCCCAGGTACGTCTCCCAAACACACCTGGCCAGGTACGTCTGTCAAACACACCTGGCCAGGTACGTCTCCCAAACACACCTGGCCAGGTACGTCTGTCAAACACACCTGGCCAGGTACGTCTCCCAAACACTACGTCTCTCAAACACACCTGGCCAGGTACGTCTCCCAAACACACCTGGCCCAGGTACGTCTCCCAAACACACCTGGCCCAGGTACGTCTCTCAAACACACCTGGGCCAGGTACGTCTCTCAAACACACCTGGCCCAGGTACGTCTCTCAAACACACCTGGCCAGGTACGTCTCCCAAACACACCTGGCCCAGGTACGTCTCCCAAACACACCTGGCCCAGGTACGTCTCTCAAACACACCTGGGCCAGGTACGTCTCTCAAACACACCTGGGCCAGGTACGTCTCTCAAACACACCTGGCCCAGGTACTTCTCTCAAACACACCTGGCCCAGGTACGTCTCTCAAACACACCTGGGCCAGGTACGTCTCTCAAACACACCTGGCCCAGGTACGTCTCTCAAACACACCTGGGCCAGGTACGTCTCTCAAACACACCTGGCCCAGGTACGTCTCCCAAACACACCTGGCCCAGGTACGTCTCTCAAACACACCTGGCCCAGGTACATCTCTCAAACACACCTGGCCCAGGTACGTCTCTCAAACACACCTGGCCCAGGTACGTCTCTCAAACACACCTGGCCCAGGTACGTCTCTCAAACACACCTGGCCCAGGTACGTCTCTCAAACACACCTGGCCCCCACACCAGATTTGTGCGATACAGATGATATAGATGATATCAATTTGGCTGTGTCCCGCAAATATGACGACACAATAGGAGACCGGGCTTTCTGCTCCGCCGCTCCCAGTCTGTGGAACGCTCTCCCTGACCACCTGAGGGCACCACAGACTGTGGATGGATTGAAATAAAAGTGAATCATTGAATTTTATTGAAATATTGTTCAAATCCTACCACTTTCAACAAAAAATTTTCATGATAGAATGATTTTTTTTTCTCCTCGTTAGCTTCCATTAATGAAATAATATTCATTTGGTCATGAAAGGTAATTTTTTAATTAAATAAAATAACAAATGTATCACTTTTAGGTTTAATTATTAAATAAAAACTTGTTTTTTTTCTTAAATAATATGTTTGTTTACTCGTGAAATTCAAATAACAAATTGACAATAAATTAGTAAAATTACAATAATAATCCAGCCACCCCAAAAGGGACAAGCGGTAGAAAATGGATGGATGGATATAAATGGCATGGTTATATTAAATGACATTATTATTAATTATTTGGGACACTCGTGATTTAGGGCTGTATAAGTCAACTTTGACTGGTTGATATTAAATGATATAAAGTCCATCCATTTTCTTCCGCTTATCCGAGCTCGGGTCGCGGGGGCAGCAGCCTAAGCAGAGAAATATGTAATATATGATATACTACACTGAAATATATATAATATTAAATTATAATATTAACACTATAGTGATTAGATTGATATTTTTTACGATGACAAATGTATTTATTTTTGTTGATTTTGGTATTGTTTTTCAAACCAAGGAAATAAAAGCTAATAGTCGGGGGGGGGGGGGGGGGGGGGGTTTGCACTATTGATTTGATTACACGTGTTTTGTTTGAAATAAAAGTGAATCATTGAATTTTATTGAAATATTGTTCAAATCCTACCACTTTCAACAAAAAATGTTCATGATAGAATGATTTTTTTCTCCTCGTTAGCTTCCATTAATGAAATATTATTCATTTGGTCATGAAAGGTCATTTTTTAATTAAATAAAATAACAAATGTATCACTTTTAGGCTTAATTATTAAATAAAAACTTTTTTTTTTTTCTTAAATAATATGTTTGTTTACTCATGAAATTCAAATAACAAATTGACAATAAATTTGTAAAATTACAATAATAACCCAGCGACCCCAAAAGGGACAAGCGGTAGGAAATGGATGGATGGATATAAATGGCATTGTTATATTAAATTACATTATTATTAATTATTTGAGACACTCGTGATTTAGGGCTGTATAAGTCAACTTTGACTGGTTGATATCAAATGATATAAAGTCCATCCATTTTCTTCCGCTTATCCGAGCTCGGGTCGCGGGGGCAGCAGCCTAAGCAGAGAAGTATGTAATATATGATATACTACACTGAAATATATATAATATTAAATTATAATATTAACACTATAGTGATTAGATTGATATTTTTTACGATGACAAATTTATTTAATTTTGTCGATTTTGGTATTTTTTTGGAAACCGAGGAAATAAAAGTTAATAGTCGGGTTTTTTTTGCACTATTGATTTGATTACACGTGTTTTGTTGGAAATAAAAGTGAATCATTGAGTTTTGAGTGGACGTTGTTCCAGTACAGTTGTGTTCAAAACCGGAATCATTTCATTTGCAAAGAATCAGTATCAGCGTTGTCGTGCCGATACGGCCCCGTGCTGACAGAGTAGATGTGAGGCGTTAGTGTCAGCCATGTTTGATCTGATGTCAGCCAGTTTAAGCGCTTTAATGGCCGCTAATGAGCTTAGAGTGGTTGGCACACTGACCCCTCCCTCCCCCCCTCTACATGGAAATGTCCCACACAGTATTGTGTCGGTGTAAACACCACCTCATGTTGTGTTGCTGTAAACACCACCTCTTGTTGATGCAGCAGCCGCCTTGCTGGAAAAGGTTTGCTTCTATTTTGCTGCAATTCCAAAAGTCCTGATTCAGTTTTTGCTGCCAGTCCAAAAGTCCTGATTCAGTTTTTGAATCCCAACAACAAGTCGGAGTCTTGGCGTCTCTCTGGAGCCGACGGAGCAAAAAGAAACCTTCAAATCCAGAAGCGACACATGTCGATACCAGCGTGCTGACTGAAAGGGTGTGTCACACCGCTAACAAGTTCCTAGCCCCTTCCTGCTCCGTCACTGATAAGAACACCACCTTGAAGTTTGTGTTTGGGACAAGTTTGGGGATATTTTGACAAGGTAGGGGGCTACTTATGAATAATTACACCTTAATAACATACAAACTATAATAGTTAATAACATACAAACTGTAGTAGTTAATAACATGAAAAAATATAATAGTTCGACAAAACATTTTTGTAGCACAAACTAATGAAGGATGGGAATATTTGGACAAAATGGGGGCGAGTTATGAATAACAACATGTCAATAACATAAAACTATAATAGTTCATAAGATACAAACTATTATAGTTAATAACATAAAAGTATAATAGTTAATAACACAAAACTATATTAGTTAATTACATTAAACTATAATCGTTAATATAAAACTATAATAGTTAATAACATACAAACTATAATAGTTAATAACATCCCATCCATCTATCCATTGTCCCTTTTGGGGTCACATAAAACTATAAAAGTAAATAACATACAAACTATTAATAGTTTTAAAAAAACTATAATAGTTAATAACACAAAACTATAATAGTTAACACAAAACTTTAATAGTTAATAACATAAAATTATAATAGTTAACATGAAAATATAATAGTTAATAACACAAAACTATATTAGTTAATAACATCAAACTATAATAGTTAATAACATTAAACTATAAAAGTTTTAAAAAACTATAAAAGTTAATAACACAAAACTTTATTAGTTAATAACATACAAACTATAATAGTTAATAACATTAAACTATAAAAGTTTTAAAAAACTATAAAAGTTAATAACACAAAACTTTATTAGTTAATAACATACAAACTATAATAGTTAATAACATCCAACTATAATAGTTAACATAAAACTATAATAGTTAATAATATAAAACTATAATAGTTTTAAAAAACTATAAAAGTTAATAAAACAAAACTTTATTAGTTAATAACATACAAACTATAATAGTTAAAACATAAAACTATAATAGTTAATAACATACAAACTATAATAGTTAATAATATAAAACTATATTAGTTAATAACATACAAACTATATTAGTTAATAACATAAAACTATAATAGTTAATAACATAAAACTATAATAGTTTTAAAAAACTATAAAAGTTAATAAAACAAAACTTTATTAGTTAATAACATACAAACTATAATAGTTAAAACATAAAACTATAATAGTTAATAACATACAAACTATAATAGTTAATAACATACAAACTATAATAGTTAATAACATACAAACTATAATAGTTAAAACATAAAACTATAATAGTTAATAATATACAAACTATATTAGTTAATAACATACAAACTATATTAGTTAATAACATACAAACTATAATAGTTAATAACATACAAACTATAATAGTTAATAACATACAAACTATAATAGTTAAAACATACAAACTATAATAGTTAATAACATACAAACTATAATAGTTAAAACATACAAACTATAATAGTTAATAACATACAAACTATATTAGTTAATAACATACAAACTATAATAGTTAATAACATACAAACTATAATAGTTGATAACATAAAACTATTAGTTGATAACATAAAACCACAATAGTTAATAACACAAAACTATAATAACATAAAACTTTGATAGTTAATAACATAAAACTATAATAGCTAATAACATACAAACTATAATAGTTAATAATATAAAACTATAATAGTTAATAATATACAAACTATAATAGTTAATAATATAAAACTATAATAGTTAATAACATACAAACTATAATAGTTAATAATATAAAACTATAATAGTTAATAATATAAAACTATAATAGTTAATAACATACAAACTGTAATAGTTAATAACACAATAATAGTTGAAAGGAATGAGAGAAGTTTAACAAGGGGTGGGAGGGAGTGGATGACGTCACGAGTGATAACATCTACTCATTAAAACCGTATCAGCACATTCTTGTTATCTGAATACTTGCAACTAACTTCCCTCAACTAAACACTACTTGGAAATAACTTTGCAATGACACGGTGCAGGGAGGAGGAGAAGAAGAAGAAGAAGATGGAGAAGATGGAGAAGAAGAAGAAGATGGAGAAGATGGAGAAGAAGAAGAAGAAGATGGAGAAGAAGAAGAAGAAGATGGAGAAGAAGAAGAAGAAGAAGATGAAGAAGAAGAAGATGGAGAAGAAGAAGAAGATGGAGATGGAGAAGATGTAGAAGAAGTTCATCTACCTGCAGCTCACACCAGGCCACCTCCACGGTGGTCTCTGTGTCCAGACCCTTGTAGACGTTCTTGAAGGACCCCCTCCCGATCTCGATGTTGAACTTGAGGTATCTCCCGTCGGGCGACGTGGCCACGGCCTTGGTCTCCACGTCCTCCTTCTCCTCCTCCCAGCGGGGGTCCACGGCCTTGGTCTCCACATCCTCCTCCCAGCGGGGGTTCACGGCCTTGGTCTCCACGTCCTCCTCCCAGCGGGGGTCCACGGCCTTGGTCTCCACGTCCTCCTCCCAGCGGGGGTCCACGGCCTTGGTCTCCACGTCCTCCTCCCAGCGGGGGTCCACGGGAGAGGACACCCCTTTGCCGCGGACCAGGTCGTTGTCAGAGTCCGAGCTGGACCTGGGTGTCGTCGGCTCCCACTTCCCGGCGTCCTGGTCCTGGTCCTGGTCCTGGTCCTCGGCCCGGGACTCTGGCAGGCTGAGGATGTTCTCTGTGGACCAGGACTGCGCCTTGGAGAGGACGCCCACGTCCATGCTGATCTTCTGCAGGCCGTACGAGTTCCTGCGTGGGAAGCCGCGTCCGGGGATCTCCACCTGTGCGTGGGACATGGTGCTGGTGGTGCTGGTACTGGTCTACACACGCACACGCACACGCACTGGAGCCGCCATCGTCAAACACGACAATAAAGTGGACTTTTAACTACTTAGGCTGCGCGTCAAAGCTGCGCGGCAAAGTTAACGCATCGTCGCGCAGGAAATAGTCGCCAGTTTGGTCGCTCCAGCAGACGCGCGGGAGATATGGGCAAGTGGGCGGAGTCACTGCAGCTGGCCCCGCCCACTCGCCACGCCTCCTGTCGGAAGTTCATAAGGTAGAAGCGTCACCTTCAGGCAGCTTGGATGCAGCAACACTTCCATTCCAACACTTTTATAAACATTAACACCTTAATATAACACTCATATTTGCAGAAGTCATAATTATGGAGATGAGAAAGAGGAAATTATAAGACTAAAAGTCATAATTAGAAAATAAGAAAAACAATTTAAAATTATGCGTTAAAAAAAGTCCTAATTATGAGATGAATCGAAGTTTTGAGGTAAGAAAGTCATAATTATGACATAAAAAGTCATAATTATGGAGATGAGAAAGAGGAAATTATAAGATTAAAAGTCATAATTATAAAATAAGAAGAAAAAAAAAGAAATTATACGATAAAAAAAAGTCCTAATTATGAGATGAATCAAAGTTTTGAGGTAAGAAATTCATTAATTATAAAGATGAAAAAAAGGAAATTATAAGATTAAAAGTCATAATTATAAAATAATTTTAAAGAAAGATGAAATTATGCGATAAAAAAAATCATAATTATGAGATAAAAAGTCATAATTATGGAGATGAGAAAGAGGAAATTATAAGATTAAAAGTTATAATTATAAAATAAGAAAAACAATTTGAAATTATGCGATAAAAAAAAAGTCCTAATTATGAGATAAATCAAAGTTTGAGGTAAGAAAGTCATAATTATGAGATAAAGTCATAATTCTGAGATAAAAAGTCATAATTATGGAGATGAAAAAGAGGAAATTATAAGATTAAAAGTCATAATTATAAAATAAGAAATAAATTCTGAAATTATGCGATAAAAAAAGTCCTAATTATGAGATAAATTTAATGCTTTGAGATAAAAAGTCATAATTATGAAAAAAAAGTCATAATTATGGAGATGAGAAAGAGGAAATTATAAGATTAAAAGTCATAATTATAAAATAAGAAAATAAATATTGAAATTATGCGATAAAAAAAAGTCCTAATTATGAGATAAATCAAAGTTTTGAGGTAAGAAATTCATAATTATAAAGATGAAAAATAAGAAATTATAAGATTAAAAGTCATAATTATAAAATAATTTTTAAAAAAATTGAAATTATGCGATAAAAAAAAGTCATAATTATGAGATAAAAAGTCATAATTATGGAGATAAGAGGAAATTATAAGATTAAAAGTCATAATTATAAAACAAGAAAATAAATATTGAAATTATGCGATAAAAAAGTCCTAATTATGAGATAAATCAAAGTTTTGAGGTAAGAAATTCATAATTATAAAGATGAAAAAGAGGAAATTATAAGATTAAAAGTCATGATTATAAAATAATTTAAAAAAAAATTGAAATTATGCGATAAAAAAAGTCATAATTATGGAGATAAGAAAGAGGAAATTATAAGATTAAAAGTCATAATTATAAAATAAGAATTTTTTTTTAATTTAAATTATGCATTAAAAAAAGTCATAATTATGAGATAAAAAGTCATAATTATGGAGATGAAAAAGAGGAAATTATAAGATTAAAAGTCATAATTATAAAATAAGAAATAAATTCTGAAATTATGCGATAAAAAAAGTCCTAATTATGAGATAAATCAAAGTTTTGAGGTAAGAAAGTCATAATTATGAAATAAAGTCATAATTATGGAGATGAGAAAGAGGAAATTATAAGATTAAAAGTCATAATTATAAAATAATTTAAAAAAAAAATGAAATTATGCGATAAAAAAAGTCATAATTATGAGATAAAAAGTCATAATTATGGAGATGAGAAAGAGGAAATTATAAGATTAAAAGTCATAATTATAAAATAAGAAATAAAATATTGAAATTATGCGATAAAAAAAGTCCTAATTATGAGATGAATCAAAGTTTTAAGGTAAGAAATTCATAATTATAAAGAAGAAAAAGAGGAAATTATAGGATTAAAAGTCATAATTATAAAATAATTTTTAAAAAAATTGAAATTATGCGATAAAAAAAAGTCATAATTATGAGATAAAAAGTCATAATTATGGAGATAAGAAAGAGGAAATTATAAGATTAAAAGTCATAATTATAAAATAAGATTTTTTTTTTTGAAATCATGCATTAAAAAAAGTCATAATTATGAGATAAATCAAAGTTCTGAGGTAAGAAAGTCATAATTATGAAATAAAAAGTCATAATTATGGAGATGAAAAAGAGGAAATTATAGATTAAAAGTCATAATTATAAAATAAGAAATAAAATATTGAAATTATGCAATAAAAAAGTCCTAATTTTGAGATAAATCAAAGTTTTGAGGTAAGAAAATTCATAATTATAAAATAAAGTCATAATTATGAGATAAAAAGTCATAATTATGGAAATGAGAAAGAGGAAATTATAAGATTAAAAGTCATAATTGTAAAATAAGAAAAAAACATTGAAATTATGCGATAAAAAAAGTCCTAATTATGAGATAAATTTAATGTTTTGAGGTAAGAAAGTCATAATTATGAAATAAAAAGTCATAATTATGGAGATGAGAAAGAGGAAATTATAAGATTAAAAGTCATAATTATAAAATAAGAAAAAAAAATGAAATTATGCGATAAAAAAGTCCTAATTATGAGATTAATCAAAGTTTTGAGGTAAGAAATTCATAATTATAGAGATGAAAAAGTGGAAATTATAAGATTAAAAGTCATAATTATAAAATAATTTTAAAAAATTTGAAATTATGCGATAAAAAAAGTCATAATTATGAGATAAAAAGTCATAATTATGGAGATAAGAAAAATGAAATTATAAGATTAAAAGTCATAATTATAAAATAAGATTTTTTTTTGAAATTATGCATTAAAAAAAAGTCATAATTTTGAGACACATTTAATGTTTTGAGGTAAGAAAGTCATAATTATGAGATTAAAAAGTCATAATTATGGAGATGAGAAAGAGGAATTTATAAGATTAAAAGTCATAATTATAAAATAAGAAAAAAAAAATGAATTTATGCGATAAAAAAAGTCCTAATTATGAGATAAATTTAATGTTTTGAGGTAAAAAGTCATAATTATGAAATAAAGTCATAATTATGGAGATGAGAAAGAGGAAATTATAAGATTAAAAGTCATAATTATAAAATAAGAAATAAAATATTGAAATTATGCGATAAAAAAAAGTCCTAATTATGAGATAAATTAAAGTTCTGTGGTAAGAAAGTCATAATTATGACATAAAAAGTCATAATTATAGAGATGAAAAATAGGAAATTATAAGATTAAAAGTCATAATTATAAAATAAGAAAAGAAATATTGAAATTATGCGATAAAAAAAAGTCCTAATTATGAGATAAATCAAAGTATAGGCGACATTTATAAACCCTCGGTTACATTTTAACGTGTCATCACTTCCGCTCTTAGCGCCTTCAAAATAAGAGCTCAAGGCATGTACTGTATAACAGCGTATAACAGGAACTTAACATCACAAAGAGGAAAGCCCTTAAAAATGGGTTACATAGATAAAATAAATATTAAGCCTTTTTGGGTTGGTGTAGTCATTGATGCTGTAAAATAACACTTATCGTCTTCATCCAATTTGATTTTATTGTTTTGATTTTGTACGGTGTCCTTGAGTGCCCAGAAAGGCGTCTTATAAATAAAATGTATTATTATTATTATTACTTGTTTTCCCTAAATAGCTACTTCCGGTTCAGGAATATTTTGTTTTGTTAATGCCGACTTCGTTGTTTGAATCATTTTACATATTTGTTGTTGTTCCACACCGTAAAAGAAAATCGCTTCATTTTTCTACGGTATATTCTGCATTTCAAAATAAAATTTAAATAAACCAATCGTTTGTTTTTCCAATTGTCATTCCTGAAATGACCAAAACATCCACTTAACCACTTTTATGTCCTACATTTGGACGGTGGCTTACTTACTACCACAGAAACAAGACACCTTTTATCAGAAGCCCGCACACCTTATCAGCGTCAGACAGACGCCGCCTCTCCCTGAGACCATCCTCAGCTGTGACGTCATCACAACGCCCACGAGCCACATCATTAGGTACACCTGCAATACAATTGCTGTCAACTATGACCACTAATACATCAGATATGCTGCTTATCTTAATACTGTGAGGATCCAGATGATATGTTCTAGTGTGCATCACATACCTCATGTTTGGGCCCTAAGAGTGCAGGAAACATTCTCATGTTTGGGCCCTAAGAATGCAGGAAATATTCTCATGTTTGGACCCTAAAAGTGCAGGAAACATTCTCATGTTTGGGCCCTAAAAGTGCAGGAAACATTCTCATGTTTAGGCCACCTAAGAGTGCAGGAAATATTCTCATGTTTGGGCCCTAAGAATGCAGGAAATATTCTCATGTTTGGGCCCTAAGAGTGCAGGAAACATTCTCATGTTTGGGCCCTAAAAGTGCAGGAAACATTCTCATGTTTAGGCCACCTAAGAGTGCAGGAAATATTCTCCACACATGCAGCATGACAAAGTCCAATTTATGAAAGTTTTTTTGTATTTATTTCCAAACATGATATGAGGGCTGGGAAAGCCACCTGTGGACAAAAGTGTCACAGTAGTGACTGCACAATAAAAGCTCCACTATTATTTGTATTATTATTAATAATAATAATAATAAACTGGGGACCCAGTTCAAGCCTCAGTGTGTTTCCGCCCCCTGGTGGCCAGCGCTGGGACTTCCCTGCCCTGCTGGACACAATGGTGAAAAAGAATAGTTACAGCTGACAAGACACTAAAATATGGCTCCTTTCTTTTGAAAAAAAGGCTTGGACCCAGCAGCAGGCGACGACCACAACAGCGGCGGCGTGACAAGTTGTCCATCTCTCCTCCCGAGGTTCAGAAGAATTTCACCCCTTTGCCGTCGTCCATGCTGATGATCTCGGCCTTGCCGTCCGTCTGCAGGGCCTGCAGCGAGCGCAGCAGCATCCACTCCTCCAGGCCGTGGAACTCTGCAACGAGGATGCCAGCGTGAAAACAAACCCCCACGGGAGGGCGGGAAGGGAACGGACGCACCTTCGCCCTCGGTGTCCTCGCCGTTGGCCAGCTCGTAAAGTGTGAACACGGAGTTGGTCATCCCGTTCTTGGACACCTGAGACGACACAACAGCGGAGTTTTATTTGTCCTCATCTTCAATGGTAATAATAATAAGTGGGATTGAATGGATTAGAATAGGCGTGCCCAAACTTTTTCCACTGAGGGCCACAAACTGACACCCATTTTGGTACCGTAGTTTTCACCTCAAAAACCAGTACAATATACACATCTTTTTGAAAGAACCAGAAAAGGCAGTATTATGTGAATGCTGGAGTCGAAGCAGAACTGACATGCTAACAGTTAGCATTTTTTTGGTATAAATTTAGATTTAACTGTCGTTTACAGACATTCTTTTAACATGCCGTACTTTAAAATAATTTGAAAAAAAAAAAAAAACGGTTAAAAAGACAGAAAAAAAGTGGTTAAAAATAAACTAAACTGGTATAGACAACTTCCTCTTTCTTAAAAGCAATACTGATAACCTAGAACAGGGGTCAGCAACCTTTTTGAAAGCAAGAGCTACTTCTTGGGTAGTGATTAATGCGAAGGGCTACCAGTTTGATACACACTTCAATAAATTGCCAGAAATAGCCAATTTGCTCAATTTACCTTTAACTCTATGTTATTATTAACAATTAATGATATTTACACTTAATTGAACGGTTTAAAAGAGGAGAAAACACGAAAAAAATTACAATTAAAATTTTAAACAGTTTATCTTCAATTTCGACTCTTTAAAATTCAAAATTCAACCGAAAAAAAGAGAAAAACTTAAAAAAAGAATTTATGGAACATCATTAGTAATTTTTCCTGATTAAGATTAATTTTAGAATTTTGATGACATGTTTTAAATAGGTTAAAATCCAATCTGCACTTTGTTAGAATATATAACAAATTGGACCAAGCTATATTTCTAACAAAGACAAATCATTATTTCTTCTAGATTTTCCAGAACAAAAATTTTAAAAGAAATTCAAAAGACTTTGAAATAAGATTTAAATTTGATTCTACAGATTTTCTACATTTGCCAGAATAATTTTTTTTGAATTTTAATCATAATAAGTTTGAAGAAATATTTCACAAATATTCTTCGTCGAAAAAACAGAAGCTAATATGAAGAATTAAATTAAAATTTATTAATTATTCTTTACAATAAAAAAAAAAAATTTACTTGAACATTGATTTAAATTGTCAGGAAAGAAGAGGAAGGAATTTAAAAGGTAAAAAGGTATATGTGTTTAAAAATCCTAAAATAATTTTTAAGGTTGTATTTTTTCTCTAAAATTGTCTTTCTGAAAGTTATAAGAAGCAAAGTAAAAAAAATAATGAATTTATTTAAACAAGTGAAGACCAAGTCTTTAAAATATTTTCTTGGATTTTCAAATTCTATTTGAGTTTTGTCTCTCTTAGAATTAAAAAATGTCGGGCAAAGCGAGACCAGCTTGCTAGTAAATAAATACAATTTAAAAAATAGAGGCAGCTCACTGGTAAGTGCTGCTATTTGAGCTATTTTTAGAACAGGCCAGCGGGCTACTCATCTGGTCCTTACGGGCTACCGTGACCCCTGGACTAGAATCTATGGATAGTGTTTTTGTACTACCTTTATTTTTGTATGTACTTATTGTTTTTTAAAAAAAAAAATTTTCATTCCCTGTAATATTTTATAAGGCGCACTGTCGAGTTTTGAGGGGAAAAAAAGGATTTTAAGTGCGGCTTACAGTCTGAAAAATACGCTACCTATTTTAAAAAATATAATACATTCACTGTAATGATGGTGTATTTCTTTAAAAAAGGGCAAAGTTAAAATACAAGATATTGTATGTTGTTTTGCAACTTATAAACATTGTTGCCGTTAACAACCATTTGTAACAGGAAGGTCTTTTTAAAAGGTGTATTATTTGACCATTTGTATAAATATTAGGGCTGCAACTAACAACTAATTTGACAATCGATTAATCTGTCGATTATTACTTCGATTAATCGATTAATAATCGGGTAAAAGAGACAAACTACATTTCTATCCTTTCCAGTATTTTATTGAGAGAAAAACCAGCATACTGGCACCATACTTATTTTGATTATTGTTTCTCAGCTGTTTGTACATGTTGCAGTTTATAAATAAAGGTTTATTAAATAAATAAATAAATAAAAAAGGAGCCTCTGCGCATGCGCATAGCATAAAGCCAATGACTAAATTAATCGCCAACTATTTTTATAATTGATTTTAATCGATTAGTTGTTGCAGCCCTAATAAATAGTTTGATCCACAGGACTAGACAATTGTGTTCCTGTGTGTGTGTGTGTGTGTGTGTGTGTGTGTGTGTGTGTGTGTGTGTGTGTGTGTGTGTGTGTGTGTGTGTGCGTGTGATGACTCACCCACTGATACATGATCTTGCCCCACTCCTCGGGTCGCCTCCACATCACCAAGCACCTGGACTTGTTCTTGTCCAGCCACTCCAGGTTCCCTGACACACACCAAAGGCAGCGTTAGCTCAAAGTGCGCACACACACACACACACACACACACACGCTCGCGCTCACACTCTCTCATTCACACACTCACTCACAAACTCTCACACACTCACAAACACTCACTCACAAACTCTCACACACTCACAAACACACACTCACAAACTCTTACACACACACACACCCTCACACACACACTCACCAACTCTCACACTCAAACTCTTACACACACACTCACACACACTCTCACTCACACACATTCACACACTCACTCACTCACACACACACACACGCTCTCGCTCACTCATTCACACACTCACTCACAAACTCTCACACACTCATAAACACTCACTCACACACAAACTCTCACACACTCATAAACACTCACTCACTCACAAACTCTCACACACACACTCACAAACTCTCACACACACTCAAACTCTTACACACACTCACACACACCCTCACACACACTCTCACACACTCACAAACTCTCACACACACGCTCGCGCTCACACACTCACTCATTCACACACACACACACTCACTCACACACACTCAAACTCTTACACACACTCACACTCTCACTCACACACACACACTCACTCACTCACACACTTTCACTCACTCACAAACTCTCACTCACACACACACTCTTTCACACACTCTCACAAACACACTCAAACTCTCACACACACACTCACGCACGCACGCTCTCACACACTTACTCACACGCACGCTCGCGCTCACACACTCACACACACGCGCTCACACACTCACTCATTCACACACACACACACTCACTCATTCACACACACACACACACACACTCACTCATTCACACTCACTCACACACACACGCTCACACACTCACTCATTCACACACACACACACACGCTCACACACTCACTCATTCACACACACACGCTCACACACTCACTCATTCACACACTCTCTCACACACTCACTCATTCACACACACACTCTCACTCATTCACACACTCTCACACACACACGCTCGCGCTCACACTCACTCACACACACACTCACTCATTCACACACTCTCTCACACACACACACACACACTCTCTCACACACTCACTCACTCACACACTTTCACTCACTCACACTCACAAACTCTCTCACACACACTCTTTCACACACTCTCACAAACACACTCAAACTCTCACACACTCACTCATTCACACACTCACTCAAACTCTCACACACACTCAAACTCTCACACATGCACACTCACTCACTCACACTTTCACACACACACTCACTCTCTCACTCACACACACCCACCCACTCACGCTCTCACACACACTCACTCACAAACTCTCACACACTCACTCACGAACACACTCAAACTTTCACACACACACACACACACACACACACACACACACACACACACACACACACACACACACACACACACACACACACACACACACACACACACACACACACACACACACGTGGCGTTACCTTTCTTCCTCAGCTCCTCAAACACCACCTGGATGGCTTCCGTTGACAGTTTCCCTGACATGCAGTTAAGGAGGCACACTTGACAAGTACACAACATGATCATTATTATGAGGGTGAGGTGGTGTGTCCCAGGATACGTTCTATCAACATGATCATAATGAGGGTGAGGTGGTGTGTCCCAGGATACGTTCTATCAACATGATCATTATTATGAGGGTGAGGTGGTGTGTCCCAGGATACGTTGTATCAACATGATCATTATTATGAGGGTGAGGTGGTGTGTCCCAGGATACGTTCTATCAACATGATCATAATGAGGTTGAGGTGGTGTGTCCCAGGATACGTTCTATCAACATGATCATTATTATGAGGGTGAGGTGGTGTGTCCCAGGATACGTTCTATCAACATGATCATTATTATGAGGGTGAGGTGGTGTGTCCCAGGATACGTTCTATCAACATGATCATAATGAGGTTGAGGTGGTGTGTCCCAGGATACGTTCTATCAACATGATCATTATTATGAGGGTGAGGTGGTGTGTCCCAGGATACGTTCTATCAACATGATCATAATGAGGGTGAGGTGGTGTGTCCCAGGATACGTTCTATCAACATGATCATAATGAGGTTGAGGTGGTGTGTCCCAGGATACGTTCTATCAACATGATCATTATTATGAGGGTGAGGTGGTGTGTCCCAGGATACGTTCTATCAACATGATCATAATGAGGGTGAGGTGGTGTGTCCCAGGATACGTTCTATCAACATGATCATAATGAGGTTGAGGTGGTGTGTCCCAGGATACGTTCTATCAACATGATCATTATTATGAGGGTGAGGTGGTGTGTCCCAGGATACGTTCTATCAACATGATCATAATGAGGGTGAGGTGGTGTGTCCCAGGATACGTTCTATCAACATGATCATTATTATGAGGGTGAGGTGGTGTGTCCCAGGATACGTTGTATCAACATGATCATAATGAGGGTGAGGTGGTGTGTCCCAGGATACGTTGTATCAACATGATCATTATTATGAGGGTGAGGTGGTGTGTCCCAGGATACGTTGTATCAACATGATCATAATGAGGGTGAGGTGGTGTGTCCCAGGATACGTTGTATCAACATGATCATAATGAGGGTGAGGTGGTGTGTCCCAGGATACGTTCTATCAACATGATCATAATGAGGGTGAGGTGGTGTGTCCCAGGATACGTTGTATCTTGCGGTTGTGGAAGACGGGGCTGTCCTGCGCCTCCATGAGGTCGAGCGTGTACAGCTTGTGGTGGCGGCAGTAGGATAGCGCCATGGAGCACCACGCTGCTAGCTGCTTCTGTCTGGTGTCCACATTGGGTTGAAGCCTGGGAAGGAAAAAGACAACAACAAACAAAAGGAGAGTTAAATGGGTAAGTAGAAGCACATTTTAACACGGGCTCACCATGTTACACTTGGAGAAGACATTCAACCATCTTCTGTGCACATATTTACAACACAACTACATTAGCACATAATAATATATAATAATATTCATCTGACCACAGAACTTTCCTCAGAAGGTCTTATCTTTGTCCATGTGATGTCAGATCAAACAAAAATGGAGCTGTTTGGCCTCAATATCCAGCAATATGTTTGGAGGAGGCCTTTAATCCCAGGAACACCATGCCTACCGTCAAGCATGGTGGTGGTAGTATTATGCTCTGGGCCTGTTTTGCTGCCAATGGTACTGCTGCTTTAAATGGGACAATGAAAAAGGAGGATTACCTCCAAATTCTTGAGGACAAGCTAAAGTCATCAGCGTGGAGGTTGGGTGTTGTTGGGTGTTCCAACAGGACAATGACCCCAAACACACCTCAAAAGTGGTCAAGGAATGGCTGAATCAGGCTAGAAGGAAGGTTTTAGAATGGCCTTCCCAAAGTCGTGTGGACAATGCTGAAGAAACATCATTGTCCAATTATGATGCATACATATTTACAATGCTTACCTATTAAAGTACAGTTAGTTATGATGCGTACATATTTACAATGCTTACCTATTAAAGTACAGTTAGTTATGATGCATACATATTTACAATGCTTACCTATTAGAGTACAGTTAGTTATGATGCATACATATTTACAATGCTTACCTATTAAAGTATAGTTAGTTATGATGCATACATATTTACAATGCTTACCTATTAGAGTACAGTTAGTTATGATGCATACATATTTACAATGCTTACCTATTAAAGTACAGTTAGTTATGATGCATACATATTTACAATGCTTACCTATTAAAGTACAGTTAGTTATGATGCATACATATTTACAATGCTTACCTATTAGAGTACAGTTAGTTATGATGCATACATATTTACAATGCTTACCTATTAAAGTACAGTTAGTTATGATGCATACATATTTACAATGCGTATCTATTACCTGGTCAAAAAAAGTATCGGATGATATCAGCTAGCATGTAAAATGTCCGATACAAGCAGTCGTATTTATTAGTGGTGTCCCTGATACATTATTGATATCAGCAAAAGATCAAGTATCGGATGATATCAGCTAGCATGTAAAATGTCCGATACAAGCAGTCATATTCATTAGTGGTGTCTCGATACATGATTGATATCAGCAAAAGATCAAGTATCGGATGATATCAGCTAGCATGTAAAATGTCCGATACAAGCAGTCGTATTTATTAGTGGTGTCCCGATACATCATTGATATCAGCAGAAGATCAAGTATCGGATGATATCAGCTAGCATGTAAAATGTCCGATACAAGCTGTCATATTTATTAGTGGTGTCCCGATACATTATTGATATCAGCAAAAGATCAAGTATCGGATGATATCAGCTAGCATGTAAAATGTCCGATACAAGCAGTCGTATTTATTAGTGGTGTCCCTGATACATTATTAATATCAGGAAAAGATTGATTACCAGATGATATCTGCTAGCATGTAAAATATCCGATACAATAAGTCGTATTTATTAGTGGTGTCCCAATACATGTTTGATATCAGCAAAAGATCAAGTATCGGATGATATCAGCTAGCATGTAAAATGTCCGATACAAGCAGTCGTATTTATTAGTGATGTCCCTGATATATTAATATCAGGAAAAGATCAATTACCAGATGATATCTGCTAACATGTAAAATATCCGATGCAATAAGTCGTATTTATTAGTGGTGTCCCGATACATGATTGATATCAGCAAAAGATCAAGTATCGGATGATATCAGCTAGCATGTAAAATGCCCGATACAAGCAGTCGTATTTATTAGTGGTGCCCCTGATACATTATTAATATCAGGAAAAGATCGATTACCAGATGATATCTGCTAGCATGTTAAATATCCGATACAATAAGTCGTATTTATTAGTTGTGTCCCGATACATGATTGATATCAGCAAAACAATCAAGTATCGGATGATACCAGCTAGCATGTAAAATGCCCGATACAAGCAGTCGTATTTATTAGTGGTGTAAAGTACAGTTAGTTATGATGCATACATATTTAAAATAATATTTACTTATTAAAGTACAGTTAGTTATGACTCATACATATTTAGAATATTTACCTATTAAAAAGTGGACAAAAAGGCAAAGTTGTCCGCACAGGGCTGGCTAGCTAAACAGCTAGCTGACAAACAGCTGAGTCTACCTTCTCTAGCGGACACACTCAGGACTTCATAAGTCATTAAATAGTAGTTAGTTGAAAATAAAGGTAATATAAACCAGGTAGGAACTTAACGAGCAATAAAGTCAAACTACTTTTGGAGCGCAGACGAGTTGAAATAAATCCACTTCCGTAGCCGTTAGCATTAGCCTGGTTAGCCTATTAGCCCGCTAACAAGATGCTAGCAGTCAGGCTCGGAGTTGCCAGCACATTAAAACACGGCGACTGGTTGTTTTTGTGCGTGTTTGCCTCTCATGTTCCAAAAGCGCACTTACGTGAAAAAAGGTGGGAAATTGTACTGCCACGGCCACTCGAAAGTCATCGCAGGTGATGATGTCGTGATGCCGCTTGACAACTACCGGAAGCGCGTCACACCAACTTCCGGGAGCACGTCCCACCAGGAAATGGTTCCGGCAGACCATGGACATATTCTAAGGGTACGCAGCATGGAGCGCTACTGCCTACTGGCGCTGACGAGACGCGGGGCCGCCATCTTGGAGTGGTGATCCGCTCCACTCAGTGCAATTCATTTGGCAGGAGCAATGAACTGTCAGCGCATTTAATTCATCTTACCTCACTGAATACCACTGATTTTCACCCTTTTTGTCATACGTGTAGCTATGATAAAGGACACATGTTTTATTATTCATAGTTTGCTTAACAGTAATAGAATATTCTTATATGCTATAAGTGACCAGATCAAAACTGGGAATATAATCCCAAAGGGGGAAAAAATTAAATTGAAGAAACAATATGATTAGGTTATATATACACGCATATATCCTACATAAACAATGTATGAATACATTAGATATCTATATATCTTAGACTGTATCTCTGTTGCTGCAGCAGCAGAGAGTGCAGTGATTGTTTTAATTGTATTTTCGAGGCCACGGGGAAGACCCAGGACACGTTGGGAAGACTCTCTCTCCCGGCTGGCCTGGGAACGCATCGGGATCCCCCGGGAGGAGCTGGACGAGGCGGCTGGGGAGAGGGAAGTCTGGGCTTCTCTGCTTAGGCTGCTGCCCCCGCGACCCGACCTCGGATAAGCGGAAGAAAATGGATGGATGGATGGTTAACAGCATGGTCCTGCCAAAGCTATTGCAGGTAAGACTTTGTTAAATTGTCTGTTCTGGCCCTTAAAATGATCATTTCACCCTGCAGCGCAGAAAGCTTCTCCGTGAGGTTATCCATTTTGCGATTCAATTCAGAAATCGTCAAAAATCGAAAGTGCCCACAGCTTTGCTCAACCCAACCATCACCACGGCAACCTTTAGGCTCCTTGAACGGCTGCCGCCGTCTTCAGAATTTGTCGATGGACCGGAGCGAGGCTGGATCCAATCAGCAGGTTTTCACGGCTCCAAACTGATACCTTGGATGTCTCGGACGGAAAGACAACCCTCCACTTCTCCCGGGACCTGAGCTTCTTGTCCAGACCACCTCGTCAGGTCCATGTTTTAGATTTCAGAGAAAAGCATCTTGAGGCTCCCTTCCATCTTTTTTTACAAAGTTATTTTTTATTATGGAACACCTTCTTTTGACATCTTTCTATTTACAGGACTTTTTCTCTATTAGTATCTGTTGGTCAGGCTAATTGCTTTTATTCTTTAGTTAAATACAGCTTATAAGTCTTTATTTAAATATTCTATATTAGCTCTACTTCACAGCAGGGTGCCGTTAATAGCTCTATACACTTCTATAATACAATAAGATCAGTGGGTACAAACAAGTCAACATTCAAATATTAAAATAAGACACAAAAAGATAAATGCTATAAAAGCTGGTAAAATAAAGGTGGTTTTCAAAAGAAGGTTGAGGGGGGAGGGGGGGGGTGGGGGGGGGTTCCACACGTGGATCTGGAATCTTCCTAGGATGAAAAATGACAAACACCAAGTTTGTTCTCAATCAAGAACACTGAAGATGATTTTTAAACGTTCTGGGAAACAAAAACAAAAAAAAAGGGAACTTGCTTTACGTGGGAGGAAGGAGCTTTCAAAATAAGAGCGGTGCACTCCTAGCTGGAGTGGAAGACGCGCTTGTACTCGTTCAGGATCAACTCCACGATCTGGTTCTGGAAGACCGTGTGCATGGCGATGTTGCCCGTCTCCTGCTCGGGTCGCAGCAGCGTGGGTCCGAACACGATGGCCACGTTCTGCACCGTCATGCGGTTGTCCTCACCCGACTGGATCACCCTGGGAGGAGAGGTCAGTGGGGAGGAGAGGTCAGCGGGGAGGAGAGGTCAGCGGGGAGGAGAGGTCAGCGGGGAGGAGAGGTCAGCGGGGAGGAGAGGTCAGCGGGGAGGAGAGGTCAGTGGGGAGGAGAGGTCAGTGGGGAGGAGAGGTCAGCGGGGAGGAGAGGTCAGCGGGGAGGAGAGGTCAGCGGGGAGGAGAGGTCAGTGGGGAGGAGAGGTCAGCGGGGAGGAGAGGTCAGTGGGGAGGAGAGGTCAGCGGGGAGGAGAGGTCAGCGGGGAGGAGAGGTCAGCGGGGAGGAGAGGTCAGCGGAGAGGAGAGGTCAGTGGGGAGGAGAGGTCAGCGCGGAGGAGAGGTCAGTGGGGAGGAGAGGTCAGTGGGGAGGAGAGGTCAGCGGGGAGGAGAGGTCAGCGGGGAGGAGAGGTCAGCGGGGAGGAGAGGTCAGCGGGGAGGAGAGGTCAGTGGGGAGGAGAAGTCAGCGGGGAGGAGAGGTCAGCGGGGAGGAGAGGTCAGCGGGGAGGAGAGGTCAGTGGGGAGGAGAAGTCAGCGGGGAGGAGAGGTCAGCGCGGAGGAGAGGTCAGCGGGGAGGAGAGGTCAGTGGGGAGGAGAGGTCAGTGGGGAGGAGAGGTCAGTGGGGAGGAGAGGTCAGCGGGGAGGAGAGGTCAGTGGGGAGGAGAGGTCAGCGGGGAGGAGAGGTCAGTGGGGAGGAGAGGTCAGCGGGGAGGAGAGGTCAGCGGAGAGGAGAGGTCAGTGGGGAGGAGAGGTCAGCGCGGAGGAGAGGTCAGTGGGGAGGAGAGGTCAGTGGGGAGGAGAGGTCAGCGGGGAGGAGAGGTCAGTGGGGAGGAGAGGTCAGCGCGGAGGAGAGGTCAGCGGGGAGGAGAGGTCAGCGGGGAGGAAAGGTCAGTGGGGAGGAGAGGTCAGTGGGGAGGAGAGGTCAGCGCGGAGGAGAGGTCAGCAGGGAGGAGAGGTCAGTGGGGAGGAGAGGTCAGTGGGGAGGAGAGGTCAGTGGGGAGGAGAGGTCAGCGGGGAGGAGAGGTCAGCGGGGAGGAGAGGTCAGTGGGGAGGAAAGGTCAGTGGGGAGGAGAGGTCAGTGGGGAGGAGAGGTCAGTGGGGAGGAGAGGTCAGTGGGGAGGAGAGGTCAGTGGGGAGGAGAGGTCAGCGCGGAGGAGAGGTCAGTGGGGAGGAGAGGTCAGTGGGGAGGAGAGGTCAGTGGGGAGGAGAGGTCAGTGGGGAGGAGAGGTCAGCGCGGAGGAGAGGTCAGCGGGGAGGAGAGGTCAGCGGGGAGGAGAGGTCAGTGGGGAGGAGAGGTCAGTGGGGAGGAGAGGTCAGTGGGGAGGAGAGGTCAGCGGGGAGGAGAGGTCAGTGGGGAGGAGAGGTCAGTGGGGAGGAGAGGTCAGTGGGGAGGAGAGGTCAGCGGGGAGGAGAGGTCAGTGGGGAGGAAAGGTCAGTGGGGAGGAGAGGTCAGTGGGGAGGAGAGGTCAGTGGGGAGGAGAGGTCAGTGGGGAGGAGAGGTCAGTGGGGAGGAGAGGTCAGCGCGGAGGAGAGGTCAGTGGGGAGGAGAGGTCAGTGGGGAGGAGAGGTCAGTGGGGAGGAGAGGTCAGTGGGGAGGAGAGGTCAGCGCGGAGGAGAGGTCAGTGGGGAGGAGAGGTCAGTGGGGAGGAGAGGTCAGCGGGGAGGAGAGGTCAGTGGGGAGGAGAGGTCAGCGCGGAGGAGAGGTCAGCGGGGAGGAGAGGTCAGCGGGGAGGAAAGGTCAGTGGGGAGGAGAGGTCAGTGGGGAGGAGAGGTCAGCGCGGAGGAGAGGTCAGCAGGGAGGAGAGGTCAGTGGGGAGGAGAGGTCAGTGGGGAGGAGAGGTCAGTGGGGAGGAGAGGTCAGCGGGGAGGAGAGGTCAGCGGGGAGGAGAGGTCAGTGGGGAGGAAAGGTCAGTGGGGAGGAGAGGTCAGTGGGGAGGAGAGGTCAGTGGGGAGGAGAGGTCAGTGGGGAGGAGAGGTCAGCGCGGAGGAGAGGTCAGTGGGGAGGAGAGGTCAGTGGGGAGGAGAGGTCAGTGGGGAGGAGAGGTCAGTGGGGAGGAGAGGTCAGCGCGGAGGAGAGGTCAGCGGGGAGGAGAGGTCAGCGGGGAGGAGAGGTCAGTGGGGAGGAGAGGTCAGTGGGGAGGAGAGGTCAGTGGGGAGGAGAGGTCAGCGGGGAGGAGAGGTCAGTGGGGAGGAGAGGTCAGTGGGGAGGAGAGGTCAGTGGGGAGGAGAGGTCAGCGGGGAGGAGAGGTCAGTGGGGAGGAAAGGTCAGTGGGGAGGAGAGGTCAGTGGGGAGGAGAGGTCAGTGGGGAGGAGAGGTCAGTGGGGAGGAGAGGTCAGTGGGGAGGAGAGGTCAGCGCGGAGGAGAGGTCAGTGGGGAGGAGAGGTCAGTGGGGAGGAGAGGTCAGTGGGGAGGAGAGGTCAGTGGGGAGGAGAGGTCAGCGCGGAGGAGAGGTCAGTGGGGAGGAGAGGTCAGTGGGGAGGAGAGGTCAGTGGGGAGGAGAGGTCAGCGGGGAGGAGAGGTCAGTGGGGAGGAAAGGTCAGTGGGGAGGAGAGGTCAGTGGGGAGGAGAGGTTAGGTCAGCAGCACGAAGGCAGAGCAGGGTGTAGGCGATGTGCGTCTTACCTGCGTAAATGTCCAAAGAGAAGCTCCATGGTGTCGTGGTTGGGTGCTGGCAGAGATTGGACCAGGTTACAAATACGATCCACCTTTTTGTCGTAATCCAACATTTCTGCAAAGGATGAGTAATATTATCTGATGACATCCAACATCGGTAATAATATCTGATGACATCCAACATCGGTAATAATATCTGATGACATCCAACATCGGTAATAATATCTGATGACATCCAACATCGGTAGTATTATCTGATGACATCCAACATCGGTAATATCATCTGATGACATCCAACATCGGTAATATCATCTAATGACATCCAACATCGGTAATATCATCTGATGACATCCAACGTCGGTAATATAATCTGATGACATCCAACGTCGGTGATATTATCTGACGACATCCAACGTCGGTGATATTATCTGATGACATCCAACGTCGGTGATATCATCTGATGACATCCAACGTCGGTGATATCATCGGCTGACATCCAACGTCGGTGATATCATCGGCTGACATCCAACGTCGGTGATATCATCGGCTGACATCCAACGTCTGTGATATCATCAGATGACATCCAACGTCGGTGATATCATCAGATGACATCCAACATCGGTGATATCATCGGTTGACATCCAATGTCGGTGATATCATCGGCTGACATCCAACGTCGGTGATATCATCGGCTGACATCCAACGTCTGTGATATCATTAGATGACATCCAACGTCAATGATATCATCGGCTGACATCCAACGTCTGTGATATCATCAGATGACATCCAACGTCAGTGATATCATCGGTTGACATCCAATGTCGGTTATATCATCGGCTGACATCCAACGTCGGTGATATCATCGGCTGACATCCAATGTCGGTGATATCATCGGCTGACATCCAACATCGGTGATATCATCGGATGACATCCAACGTCTGTGATATTATCTGATGACGTCCAACGACGGTGATGTTATCTAATGACATGATATCAGCTAGCATGTAAAATGTCCGATACAAGCACTCGTATTTATTAGTGGGGTCCCGATACATTATTGATATCCGCAAAAGATCAAGTATCAGATGATATCAACTAGCATGTAAATGTCCGATACAAGCAGTCATATTTGTTAGTGGGGTCCCAATACATTATTGATATCAGCAAAAAATCAAGTATCGGATGATATCAGCTAACATGTAAAATGTCCGATACAAGCAGTCGTATTTATTAGAGGTGTCCTGATACATTATTGATATCAGCAAAAGATCAAGTATCAGATGATATCAGCTAGCATGTAAAATGTCTGATACAAGCAGTCGTATTTATTAGTGGGGTCCCGATACATTATTGATATCAGCGATATCAGCAAAAGATCAAACATTATCAGCTTGCATGTAGAATGTCTGATACAAGCAGTCATATTTAAAAATGGTGTCCTGATACATTATTGATATCGAAGATCAGTCTGATATCAGCAAAAGATCAAATATTCCACTTGGTGAAAATATTGCATATTATGAGATTTTGCAATAAAAAACTTGAGTTTTCTTCAACAAAAAGTGACAAGTTGACAGCAAGAGATACTTCTGATGGATATTTGAGGTCAAAAACGATATATTTGACTTATTTTTAACACTAATGACTGAGAATCTTTCATCTTCACTAAATTCGAGATGATGGTTACAAAAAATATTGTGTTGGTTTTGAAAATGCAAAACAGCAAAATGGTGATTTCATTTCTCAGTGAGTTTCATAGAAGTAGAAGTGACATGTTGGGATATTTACACAATAATAATAATAATAATAATAATAATAATAATAATGTTGGGAAGTGAAAGTCTTCTTACTGATGGCCGTGATGAAGTCATAGAAGTGTCTGTAGGGGAAGAGAGGCTCAGGAAGCTCACGCAGGAAGAGCTTGAGTGCTCCTGTCAGGACGTGAGCGTCTTGCCAATGTCCGTCTTCCAGGTCCAGTTGGTCTGTGGACCACACCCAGCAAACATCAACAACATGCGTCCTACACCCAGCAAACATCAACAACCTGCGTCCTACACCCAGCAAACATCAACAACCTGCGTCCTACACCCAGCAAACATCAACAACCTGCGTCCTACACCCAGCAAACATCAACAACCTGCGTCCTACACCCAGCAAACATCAACAACCTGCGTCCTACACCCAGCAAACATCAACAACCTGCGTCCTACACCCAGCAAACATCAACAACCTGCGTCCTACACCCAGCAAACATCAACAACCTGCGTCCTACACCCAGCAAACATCAACAACCTGCGTCCTACACCCAGCAAACATCAACAACCTGCGTCCTACACCCAGCAAACATCAACAACCTGCGTCCTACACCCAGCAAACATCAACAACCTGCGTCCTACACCCAGCAAACATCAACAACCTGCGTCCTACATCAACAACCTGCGTCCTACACCCAGCAAACATCAACAACCTGCGTCCTACACCCAGCAAACATCAACAACATGCGTCCTACACCCAGCAAACATCAACAACCTGCATCCTACACCCAGCAAACATCAACAACCTGCGTCCTACACCCAGCAAACATCAACAACCTGCGTCCTACACCCAGCAAACATCAACAACCTGCGTCCTACACCCAGCAAACATCAACAACCTGCGTCCTACACCCAGCAAACATCAACAACCTGCGTCCTACACCCAGCAAACATCAACAACATGCGTCCTACACCCAGCAAACATCAACAACCTGCGTCCTACACCCAGCAAACATCCACAACCTGCGTCCTACACCCAGCAAACATCAACAACCTGCGTCCTACACCCAGCAAACATCAACAACCTGCGTCCTACACCCAGCAAACATCAACAACCTGCGTCCTACACCCAGCAAACATCAACAACATGCGTCCTACACCCAGCAAACATCAACAACCTGCGTCCTACACCCAGCAAACATCAACAACCTGCGTCCTACACCCAGAAAACATCAACAACCTGCGTCCTACACCCAGCAAACATCAACAACCTGCGTCCTACACCCAGCAAACATCAACAACCTGCGTCCTACACCCAGCAAACATCAACAACATGCGTCCTACACCCAGCAAACATCAACAACATGCGTCCTACACCCAGCAAACAACAACAAGCTGCTTTACCATGATCCGCCAAGATGCGTAGTTTCTGGATGACTGCCAGGTTCCCGCTGACTCTGTAGAGTCCGTCGACGTCCAAGCCTGCCAGTGGACACATGTGGAGGGGGGTGTGGTCAGTGGGTCAGTGGGAACACAATGCGTGCGGGTGAGGGGTGTTACCCTACCTCTCCTTTCCACAGCTTTGATGCACTTCTCCACAAACCTGGGCACGGTGGTTCCCTCCAGAGCACACAGAGTGTCCAGGTGGCAGCCAAACACATTATCTGCAGGCCAGCAGCACATCAGTCAACACTTACAAGATCTGGATCTGTTCCTGAGTCCAGGTTTCGGCAGCTGACCACGCCTACTCTATTACGATTGGTCAGCTTTGTGTACGTCCCACTATTCAGGTTTTTTACCTATTATGGCCGAAAAATGCACATTTTTCCCCCACACTGGTGACTCCTCTCTATTTTTGTTTACCGAGGTTAGGGTTAGTTTATAATATCCTACACCAGGGGTCAGCAACCTTTTTGGAACCAAGAGCTACTTCTTGGGTAGTGATTCATGCGAAGGGCTACCAGTTTGATACACACTTCAATAAATTGCCAGAAATAGCCAATTTGCTCAATTGACCTTTAACTCTATGTTATTATTAATAATTAATGATATTTACACTTAATTGAACGGTTTAAAAGAGGAGAAAACACACCAAAAAAAATGACAATTACATTTTGAAACATAGTTTATCTTCAATTTCGACTCTTTAAAATTCAAAATTCAACGGAAAAAAAAGAAGAGAAAATAGCAAATTCGAATCTTTTTGAAAAAAATAAGAAAATAATTTATGGAACATCATTAGTAATTTTTCCTGATTAAGATTAATTTTAGAATTTTGATGACATGTTTTAAATAGGTTAAAATCCAATCTGCACTTTGTTAGAATATATAACAAATTGGACCAAGCTATATTTCTAACAAAGACGAATCATTATTTCTTCTAGATTTTCCAGAACAAAAATTTTAAAAGAAATTCAAAAGACTTTGAAATAAGATTTAAATTTGATTCTACAGATTTTCTAGATTTGCCAGAATAATTTTTTTGAATTTTAATCATAATAAGTTTGAAGAAATATTTCACAAATATTCTTCGTTTAAAAAACAGAAGCTAAAATGAAGAATTAAATTAAAATGTATTTATTATTCTTTACAATAAAAAAAAAAAAATTGACTTGAACATTGATTTAAATTGTCAGGAAAGAAGAGGAAGGAATTTAAAAGGTAAAAAGGTATATGTGTTTAAAAATCCTAAAATCATTTTTAAGGTTGTATTTTTTCTCTAAAATTGTCTTTCTGAAAGTTATAAGAAGCAAAGTAAAAAAAATTAATGAATTTATTTACATATATATACATACATACATACATATATATATATATATACAAGTGAAGACCAAGTCTTTAAAATATTTTCTTGAATTTTCAAATTCTATTTGAGTTTTGTCTCTCTTAGCGAGACCAGCTTGCTAGTAAATAAATACAATTTAAAAAATAGAGGCAGCTCACTGGTAAGTGCTGCTATTTGAGCTATTTTTAGAACAGGCCAGCGGGCTACTCATCTGGTCCTTACGGGCTACCTGGTGCCCGCGGGCACCGCGTTGGTGACCCCTGTCATATCATATATATTCAATAATTATATTTAACCTTGTCAAATTATATATGATATGGGTTATAACCATGGGTTATAATATGGAAACCGGGTTTTCTGCTCCGCCGTTCCGTCTGTGGAACGCTCTCCCTGACCACCTGAGGGTACCACAGACTGTGGATGCTTTTAAAAAAGGCTTAAAACCCCTTTTTTTTTTTTTTTTTAATCTTTTTTTTTTTTAGAAATACCGTATTTCCTTGAATTGGCGCAGGGAATATAGTATTGGCACGTCTAGAATTACTGCCGGGTCAAACTGGTTTCTCAAAATAATTAACGCATGCTTGGCCTTATCGCCGGTTCATTATTAACGCCGCATCAAATTCGTTTCGCAAAATATTAATTTTATTATCGCATGTCTATAATTTTCGCCGGGTCAAACTCGTTTCGCAAAATATTAATTTTATTATCGCATGTCTATAATTTTCGCCGGGTCAAACTCGTTTGGCAAAATATTAATGTTATTATCGCATGTCTATAATTTTCGCCGGGTCAAACTCGTTTCGCAAAATATTAATTTTATTATCGCATGTCTATAATTTTCGCCGGGTCAAACTCGTTTCGCAAAATATTAATGTTATTATCGCATGTCTATAATTTTCGCCGGGTCAAACTCGTTTCGCAAAATATTAATTTTATTATCGCATGTCTATAATTTTCGCCGGGTCAAACTCGTTTCGCAAAATATTAATTTTATTATCGCATGTCTATAATTTTCGCCGGGTCAAACTCGTTTCGCAAAATATTAATTTTATTATCGCATGTCTATAATTTTCGCCGGGTCAAACTCGTTTCGCAAAATATTAATTTTATTATCGCATGTCTATAATTTTCGCCGGGTCAAACTCGTTTCGCAAAATATTAATTTTATTATCGCATGTCTATAATTTTCGCCGGGTCAAACTCGTTTCGCAAAATATTAATTTTATTATCGCATGTCTATAATTTTCGCCGGGTCAAACTCGTTTCGCAAAATATTAATGTTATTATCGCATGCCTATAATTTTCGCCGGGTCAAACTCGTTTCGCAAAATATTAATTTTATTATCGCATGTCTATAATTTTCGCCGGGTCAAACTCGTTTCGCAAAATATTAATTTTATTATCGCATGTCTATAATTTTCGCCGGGTCAAACTCGTTTCGCAAAATATTAATTTTATTATCGCATGTCTATAATTTTCGCCGGGTCAAACTCGTTTGGCAAAATATTAATGTTATTATCGCATGTCTATAATTTTCGCCGGGTCAAACTCGTTTCGCAAAATATTAATTTTATTATCGCATGTCTATAATTTTCGCCGGGTCAAACTCGTTTCGCAAAATATTAATGTTATTATCGCATGTCTATAATTTTCGCCGGGTCAAACTCGTTTCGCAAAATATTAATTTTATTATCGCATGTCTATAATTTTCGCCGGGTCAAACTCGTTTCGCAAAATATTAATTTTATTATCGCATGTCTATAATTTTCGCCGGGTCAAACTCGTTTCGCAAAATATTAATTTTATTATCGCATGTCTATAATTTTCGCCGGGTCAAACTCGTTTCGCAAAATATTAATTTTATTATCGCATGTCTATCATTTTCGCCGGGTCAAACTCGTTTCGCAAAATATTAATTTTATTATCGCATGTCTATCATTTTCGCCGGGTCAAACTCGTTTCGCAAAATATTAATTTTATTATCGCATGTCTATAATTTTCGCCGGGTCAAACTCGTTTCGCAAAATATTAATTTTATTATCGCATGTCTATCATTTTCGCCGGGTCAAACTCGTTTCGCAAAATATTAATTTTATTATCGCATGTCTATAATTTTCGCCGGGTCAAACTCGTTTCGCAAAATATTAATTTTATTATCGCATGTCTATAATTTTCGCCGGGTCAAACTCGTTTCGCAAAATATTAATTTTATTATCGCATGTCTATAATTTTCGCCGGGTCAAACTCGTTTCGCAAAATATTAATTTTATTATCGCATGTCAATAATTTTCGCCGGGTCAAACTCGTTTCGCAAAATATTAATTTTATTATCGCATGTCTATAATTTTCGCCGGGTCAAACTCGTTTCGCAAAATATTAATTTTATTATCGCATGTCTATAATTTTCGCCGGGTCAAACTCGTTTCGCAAAATATTAATTTTATTATCGCATGTCTATAATTTTCGCCGGGTCAAACTCGTTTCGCAAAATATTAATTTTATTATCGCATGTCAATAATTTTCGCCGGGTCAAACTCGTTTCGCAAAATATTAATTTTATTATCGCATGTCTATAATTTTCGCCGGGTCAAACTCGTTTCGCAAAATATTAATTTTATTATCGCATGTCTATAATTTTCGCCGGGTCAAACTCGTTTCGCAAAATATTAATTTTATTATCGCATGTCTATAATTTTCGCCGGGTCAAACTCGTTTCGCAAAATATTAATTTTATTATCGCATGTCTATCATTTTCGCCGGGTCAAACTCGTTTCGCAAAATATTAATTTTATTATCGCATGTCTATAATTTTCGCCGGGTCAAACTCGTTTCGCAAAATATTAATTTTATTATCGCATGTCAATAATTTTCGCCGGGTCAAACTCGTTTCGCAAAATATTAATTTTATTATCGTATGTCTATAATTTTCGCCGGGTCAAACTCGTTTCGCAAAATATTAATTTTATTATCGCATGTCTATAATTTTCGCCGGGTCAAACTCGTTTGGCAAAATATTAATGTTATTATCGCATGTCTATAATTTTCGCCGGGTCAAACTCGTTTCGCAAAATATTAATTTTATTATCGCATGTCTATAATTTTCGCCGGGTCAAACTCGTTTCGCAAAATATTAATTTTATTATCGCATGTCTATAATTTTCGCCGGGTCAAACTCGTTTCGCAAAATATTAATTTTATTATCGCATGTCTATCATTTTCGCCGGGTCAAACTCGTTTCGCAAAATATTAATTTTATTATCGCATGTCTATAATTTTCGCCGGGTCAAACTCGTTTCGCAAAATATTAATTTTATTATCGCATGTCAATAATTTTCGCCGGGTCAAACTCGTTTCGCAAAATATTAATTTTATTATCGTATGTCTATAATTTTCGCCGGGTCAAACTCGTTTCGCAAAATATTAATTTTATTATCGCATGTCTATAATTTTCGCCGGGTCAAACTCGTTTCGCAAAATATTAATTTTATTATCGCATGTCTATAATTTTCGCCGGGTCAAACTCGTTTCGCAAAATATTAATTTTATTATCGCATGTCTATAATTTTCGCCGGGTCAAACTCGTTTCGCAAAATATTAATTTTATTATCGCATGTCTATAATTTTCGCCGGGTCAAACTCGTTTCGCAAAATATTAATTTTATTATCGCATGTCTATAATTTTCGCCGGGTCAAACTCGTTTCGCAAAATATTAATTTTATTATCGCATGTCTATAATTTTCGCCGGGTCAAACTCGTTTCGCAAAATATTAATTTTATTATCGCATGTCTATCATTTTCGCCGGGTCAAACTCGTTTCGCAAAATATTAATTTTATTATCGCATGTCTATCATTTTCGCCGGGTCAAACTCGTTTCGCAAAATATTAATTTTATTATCGCATGTCTATAATTTTCGCCGGGTCAAACTCGTTTCGCAAAATATTAATTTTATTATCGCATGTCTATCATTTTCGCCGGGTCAAACTCGTTTCGCAAAATATTAATTTTATTATCGCATGTCTATAATTTTCGCCGGGTCAAACTCGTTTCGCAAAATATTAATTTTATTATCGCATGTCTATAATTTTCGCCGGGTCAAACTCGTTTCGCAAAATATTAATTTTATTATCGCATGTCTATAATTTTCGCCGGGTCAAACTCGTTTCGCAAAATATTAATTTTATTATCGCATGTCAATAATTTTCGCCGGGTCAAACTCGTTTCGCAAAATATTAATTTTATCATCGCATGTCTATAATTTTCGCCGGGTCAAACTCGTTTCGCAAAATATTAATTTTATTATCGCATGTCTATAATTTTCGCCGGGTCAAACTCGTTTCGCAAAATATTAATTTTATTATCGCATGTCTATAATTTTCGCCGGGTCAAACTCGTTTCGCAAAATATTAATTTTATTATCGCATGTCAATAATTTTCGCCGGGTCAAACTCGTTTCGCAAAATATTAATTTTATTATCGCATGTCTATAATTTTCGCCGGGTCAAACTCGTTTCGCAAAATATTAATTTTATTATCGCATGTCTATAATTTTCGCCGGGTCAAACTCGTTTCGCAAAATATTAATTTTATTATCGCATGTCTATAATTTTCGCCGGGTCAAACTCGTTTCGCAAAATATTAATTTTATTATCGCATGTCTATAATTTTCGCCGGGTCAAACTCGTTTCGCAAAATATTAATTTTATTATCGCATGTCTATCATTTTCGCCGGGTCAAACTCGTTTCGCAAAATATTAATTTTATTATCGCATGTCTATAATTTTCGCCGGGTCAAACTCGTTTCGCAAAATATTAATTTTATTATCGCATGTCAATAATTTTCGCCGGGTCTAACTCGTTTCGCAAAATATTAATTTTATTATCGCATGTCTATAATTTTCGCCGGGTCAAACTCGTTTCGCAAAATATTAATTTTATTATCGCATGTCTATAATTTTCGCCGGGTCAAACTCGTTTCGCAAAATATTAATTTTATTATCGCATGTCTATAATTTTCGCCGGTTCAAACTCGTTTCGCAAAATATTAATTTTATTATCGCATGTCAATAATTTTCACCGGGTCAAACTCGTTTCGCAAAATATTAATTTTATTATCGCATGTCTATAATTTTCGCCGGGTCAAACTCGTTTCGCAAAATATTAATTTTATTATCGCATGTCTATAATTTTCGCCGGGTCAAACTCGTTTCGCAAAATATTAATTTTATTATCGCATGTCTATAATTTTCGCCGGGTCAAACTCGTTTCGCAAAATATTAATTTTATTATCGCATGTCTATCATTTTCGCCGGGTCAAACTCGTTTCGCAAAATATTAATTTTATTATCGCATGTCTATAATTTTCGCCGGGTCAAACTCGTTTCGCAAAATATTAATTTTATTATCGCATGTCAATAATTTTCGCCGGGTCAAACTCGTTTCGCAAAATATTAATTTTATTATCGCATGTCTATAATTTTCGCCGGGTCAAACTCGTTTCGCAAAATATTAATTTTATTATCGCATGTCTATAATTTTCGCCGGGTCAAACTCGTTTCGCAAAATATTAATTTTATTATCGCATGTCTATAATTTTCGCCGGGTCAAACTCGTTTCGCAAAATATTAATGTTATTATCGCATGTCTATAATTTTCGCCGGGTCAAACTCGTTTCGCAAAATATTAATTTTATTATCGCATGTCTATAATTTTCGCCGGGTCAAACTCGTTTCGCAAAATATTAATTTTATTATCGCATGTCTATAATTTTCGCCGGGTCAAACTCGTTTCGCAAAATATTAATTTTATTATCGCATGTCTATTATTTTCGCCGGGTCAAACTCGTTTCGCAAAATATTAATGTTATTATCGCATGCCTATAATTTTCGCCGGGTCAAACTCGTTTCGCAAAATATTAATTTTATTATCGCATGTCTATAATTTTCGCCGGGTCAAACTCGTTTCGCAAAATATTAATTTTATTATCGCATGTCTATCATTTTCGCCGGGTCAAACTCGTTTCGCAAAATATTAATTTTATTATCGCATGTCTATCATTTTCGCCGGGTCAAACTCGTTTCGCAAAATATTAATTTTATTATCGCATGTCTATAATTTTCGCCGGGTCAAACTCGTTTCGCAAAATATTAATTTTATTATCGCATGTCTATAATTTTCGCCGGGTCAAACTCGTTTCGCAAAATATTAATTTTATTATCGCATGTCTATAATTTTCGCCGGGTCAAACTCGTTTCGCAAAATATGAATTTTATTATCGCATGTCTATAATTTTCGCCGGGTCAAACTCGTTTCGCAAAATATTAATTTTATTATCGCATGTCTATAATTTTCGCCGGGTCAAACTCGTTTCGCAAAATATTAATTTTATTATCGCATGTCTATAATTTTCGCCGGGTCAAACTCGTTTCGCAAAATATTAATTTTATTATCGCATGTCAATAATTTTCACCGGGTCAAACTCGTTTCGCAAAATATTAATTTTATTATCGCATGTCTATAATTTTCGCCGGGTCAAACTCGTTTCGCAAAATATTAATTTTATTATCGCATGTCTATAATTTTCGCCGGGTCAAACTCGTTTCGCAAAATATTAATTTTATTATCGCATGTCTATAATTTTCGCCGGGTCAAACTCGTTTCGCAAAATATTAATTTTATTATCGCATGTCTATCATTTTCGCCGGGTCAAACTCGTTTCGCAAAATATTAATTTTATTATCGCATGTCTATAATTTTCGCCGGGTCAAACTCGTTTCGCAAAATATTAATTTTATTATCGCATGTCAATAATTTTCGCCGGATCAAACTCGTTTCGCAAAATATTAATTTTATTATCGCATGTCTATAATTTTCGCCGGGTCAAACTCGTTTCGCAAAATATTAATTTTATTATCGCATGTCAATAATTTTCGCCGGGTCAAACTCGTTTCGCAAAATATTAATTTTATTATCGCATGTCTATAATTTTCGCCGGGTCAAACTCGTTTCGCAAAATATTAATGTTATTATCGCATGTCTATAATTTTCGCCGGGTCAAACTCGTTTCGCAAAATATTAATTTTATTATCGCATGTCTATAATTTTCGCCGGGTCAAACTCGTTTCGCAAAATATTAATTTTATTATCGCATGTCTATAATTTTCGCCGGGTCAAACTCGTTTTGCAAAATATTAATTTTATTATCGCATGTCTATTATTTTCGCCGGGTCAAACTCGTTTCGCAAAATATTAATGTTATTATCGCATGCCTATAATTTTCGCCGGGTCAAACTCGTTTCGCAAAATATTAATTTTATTATCGCATGTGTATAATTTTCGCCGGGTCAAACTCGTTTCGCAAAATATTAATTTTATTATCGCATGTCTATCATTTTCGCCGGGTCAAACTCGTTTCGCAAAATATTAATTTTATTATCGCATGTCTATCATTTTCGCCGGGTCAAACTCGTTTCGCAAAATATTAATTTTATTATCGCATGTCTATAATTTTCGCCGGGTCAAACTCGTTTCGCAAAATATTAATTTTATTATCGCATGTCTATAATTTTCGCCGGGTCAAACTCGTTTCACAAAATATTAATTTTATTATCGCATGTCTATAATTTTCGCCGGGTCAAACTCGTTTCGCAAAATATGAATTTTATTATCGCATGTCTATAATTTTCGCCGGGTCAAACTCGTTTCGCAAAATATTAATTTTATTATCGCATGTCTATAATTTTCGCCGGGTCAAACTCGTTTCGCAAAATATTAATTTTATTATCGCATGTCTATAATTTTCGCCGGGTCAAACTCGTTTCGCAAAATATTAATTTTATTATCGCATGTCAATAATTTTCACCGGGTCAAACTCGTTTCGCAAAATATTAATTTTATTATCGCATGTCTATTATTTTCGCCGGGTCAAACTCGTTTCGCAAAATATTAATTTTATTATCGCATGTCTATAATTTTCGCCGGGTCAAACTCGTTTCGCAAAATATTAATTTTATTATCGCATGTCTATAATTTTCGCCGGGTCAAACTCGTTTCGCAAAATATTAATTTTATTATCGCATGTCTATCATTTTCGCCGGGTCAAACTCGTTTCGCAAAATATTAATTTTATTATCGCATGTCTATAATTTTCGCCGGGTCAAACTCGTTTCGCAAAATATTAATTTTATTATCGCATGTCAATAATTTTCGCCGGATCAAACTCGTTTCGCAAAATATTAATTTTATTATCGCATGTCTATAATTTTCGCCGGGTCAAACTCGTTTCGCAAAATATTAATTTTATTATCGCATGTCAATAATTTTCGCCGGGTCAAACTCGTTTCGCAAAATATTAATTTTATTATCGCATGTCTATAATTTTCGCCGGGTCAAACTCGTTTCGCAAAATATTAATTTTATTATCGCATGTCTATAATTTTCGCCGGGTCAAACTCGTTTCGCAAAATATTAATTTTATTATCGCATGTCTATAATTTTCGCCGGGTCAAACTCGTTTCGCAAAATATTAATTTTATTATCGCATGTCTATAATTTTCGCCGGGTCAAACTCGTTTCGCAAAATATTAATTTTATTATCGCATGTCTATCATTTTCGCCGGGTCAAACTCGTTTCGCAAAATATTAATTTTATTATCGCATGTCTATAATTTTCGCCGGGTCAAACTCGTTTCGCAAAATATTAATTTTATTATCGCATGTCTATAATTTTCGCCGGGTCAAACTCGTTTCGCAAAATATTAATTTTATTATCGCATGTCTATAATTTTCGCCGGGTCAAACTCGTTTCGCAAAATATTAATTTTATTATCGCATGTCTATCATTTTCGCCGGGTCAAACTCGTTTCGCAAAATATTAATTTTATTATCGCATGTCTATAATTTTCGCCGGGTCAAACTCGTTTCGCAAAATATTAATTTTATTATCGCATGTCAATAATTTTCGCCGGGTCAAACTCGTTTCGCAAAATATTAATTTTATTATCGCATGTCTATAATTTTCGCCGGGTCAAACTCGTTTCGCAAAATATTAATTTTATTATCGCATGTCTATAATTTTCGCCGGGTCAAACTCGTTTCGCAAAATATTAATTTTATTATCGCATGTCTATAATTTTCGCCGGGTCAAACTCGTTTCGCAAAATATTAATGTTATTATCGCATGTCTATAATTTTCGCCGGGTCAAACTCGTTTCGCAAAATATTAATTTTATTATCGCATGTCTATAATTTTCGCCGGGTCAAACTCGTTTCGCAAAATATTAATTTTATTATCGCATGTCTATAATTTTCGCCGGGTCAAACTCGTTTCGCAAAATATTAATTTTATTATCGCATGTCTATTATTTTCGCCGGGTCAAACTCGTTTCGCAAAATATTAATGTTATTATCGCATGCCTATAATTTTCGCCGGGTCAAACTCGTTTCGCAAAATATTAATTTTATTATCGCATGTCTATAATTTTCGCCGGGTCAAACTCGTTTCGCAAAATATTAATTTTATTATCGCATGTCTATCATTTTCGCCGGGTCAAACTCGTTTCGCAAAATATTAATTTTATTATTGCATGTCTATCATTTTCGCCGGGTCAAACTCGTTTCGCAAAATATTAATTTTATTATCGCATGTCTATAATTTTCGCCGGGTCAAACTCGTTTCGCAAAATATTAATTTTATTATCGCATGTCTATAATTTTCGCCGGGTCAAACTCGTTTCACAAAATATTAATTTTATTATCGCATGTCTATAATTTTCGCCGGGTCAAACTCGTTTCGCAAAATATGAATTTTATTATCGCATGTCTATAATTTTCGCCGGGTCAAACTCGTTTCGCAAAATATTAATTTTATTATCGCATGTCTATAATTTTCGCCGGGTCAAACTCGTTTCGCAAAATATTAATTTTATTATCGCATGTCTATAATTTTCGCCGGGTCAAACTCGTTTCGCAAAATATTAATTTTATTATCGCATGTCAATAATTTTCACCGGGTCAAACTCGTTTCGCAAAATATTAATTTTATTATCGCATGTCTATAATTTTCGCCGGGTCAAACTCGTTTCGCAAAATATTAATTTTATTATCGCATGTCTATAATTTTCGCCGGGTCAAACTCGTTTCGCAAAATATTAATTTTATTATCGCATGTCTATAATTTTCGCCGGGTCAAACTCGTTTCGCAAAATATTAATTTTATTATCGCATGTCTATCATTTTCGCCGGGTCAAACTCGTTTCGCAAAATATTAATTTTATTATCGCATGTCTATAATTTTCGCCGGGTCAAACTCGTTTCGCAAAATATTAATTTTATTATCGCATGTCAATAATTTTCGCCGGATCAAACTCGTTTCGCAAAATATTAATTTTATTATCGCATGTCTATAATTTTCGCCGGGTCAAACTCGTTTCGCAAAATATTAATTTTATTATCGCATGTCAATAATTTTCGCCGGGTCAAACTCGTTTCGCAAAATATTAATTTTATTATCGCATGTCTATAATTTTCGCCGGGTCAAACTCGTTTCGCAAAATATTAATGTTATTATCGCATGTCTATAATTTTCGCCGGGTCAAACTCGTTTCGCAAAATATTAATTTTATTATCGCATGTCTATAATTTTCGCCGGGTCAAACTCGTTTCGCAAAATATTAATTTTATTATCGCATGTCTATAATTTTCGCCGGGTCAAACTCGTTTCGCAAAATATTAATTTTATTATCGCATGTCTATTATTTTCGCCGGGTCAAACTCGTTTCGCAAAATATTAATGTTATTATCGCATGCCTATAATTTTCGCCGGGTCAAACTCGTTTCGCAAAATATTAATTTTATTATCGCATGTGTATAATTTTCGCCGGGTCAAACTCGTTTCGCAAAATATTAATTTTATTATCGCATGTCTATCATTTTCGCCGGGTCAAACTCGTTTCGCAAAATATTAATTTTATTATCGCATGTCTATCATTTTCGCCGGGTCAAACTCGTTTCGCAAAATATTAATTTTATTATCGCATGTCTATAATTTTCGCCGGGTCAAACTCGTTTCGCAAAATATTAATTTTATTATCGCATGTCTATAATTTTCGCCGGGTCAAACTCGTTTCACAAAATATTAATTTTATTATCGCATGTCTATAATTTTCGCCGGGTCAAACTCGTTTCGCAAAATATGAATTTTATTATCGCATGTCTATAATTTTCGCCGGGTCAAACTCGTTTCGCAAAATATTAATTTTATTATCGCATGTCTATAATTTTCGCCGGGTCAAACTCGTTTCGCAAAATATTAATTTTATTATCGCATGTCTATAATTTTCGCCGGGTCAAACTCGTTTCGCAAAATATTAATTTTATTATCGCATGTCAATAATTTTCACCGGGTCAAACTCGTTTCGCAAAATATTAATTTTATTATCGCATGTCTATAATTTTCGCCGGGTCAAACTCGTTTCGCAAAATATTAATTTTATTATCGCATGTCTATAATTTTCGCCGGGTCAAACTCGTTTCGCAAAATATTAATTTTATTATCGCATGTCTATAATTTTCGCCGGGTCAAACTCGTTTCGCAAAATATTAATTTTATTATCGCATGTCTATCATTTTCGCCGGGTCAAACTCGTTTCGCAAAATATTAATTTTATTATCGCATGTCTATAATTTTCGCCGGGTCAAACTCGTTTCGCAAAATATTAATTTTATTATCGCATGTCAATAATTTTCGCCGGATCAAACTCGTTTCGCAAAATATTAATTTTATTATCGCATGTCTATAATTTTCGCCGGGTCAAACTCGTTTCGCAAAATATTAATTTTATTATCGCATGTCAATAATTTTCGCCGGGTCAAACTCGTTTCGCAAAATATTAATTTTATTATCGCATGTCTATAATTTTCGCCGGGTCAAACTCGTTTCGCAAAATATTAATTTTATTATCGCATGTCTATAATTTTCGCCGGGTCAAACTCGTTTCGCAAAATATTAATTTTATTATCGCATGTCTATAATTTTCGCCGGGTCAAACTCGTTTCGCAAAATATTAATTTTATTATCGCATGTCTATAATTTTCGCCGGGTCAAACTCGTTTCGCAAAATATTAATTTTATTATCGCATGTCTATCATTTTCGCCGGGTCAAACTCGTTTCGCAAAATATTAATTTTATTATCGCATGTCTATAATTTTCGCCGGGTCAAACTCGTTTCGCAAAATATTAATTTTATTATCGCATGTCAATAATTTTCGCCGGATCAAACTCGTTTCGCAAAATATTAATTTTATTATCGCATGTCTATAATTTTCGCCGGGTCAAACTCGTTTCGCAAAATTTTAATTTTATTATCGCATGTCAATAATTTTCGCCGGGTCAAACTCGTTTCGCAAAATATTAATTTTATTATCGCATGTCTATAATTTTCGCCGGGTCAAACTCGTTTCGCAAAATATTAATTTTATTATCGCATGTCTATAATTTTCGCCGGGTCAAACTCGTTTCGCAAAATATTTAGCATATGTCCAGAACTTCCGCCGGGTCAAATTCGTGACGTCACGAGTGACGCTTTACCTGTCCTCATTTTCAAAATGGAGGAAGCTGCTTTCAGTAGTTTACAATCGCACAAAGGAAAAAAGATAAAGAGCTATTCAGTAGGATTTAAGGTCCAAGCTATTGAATACCGGTACAGTATGCTAAAAAGAACAGTAAGCAGCTATGTTTTATTAATATACCGTAGCTGCGTGTGTCAAATACTGTATAAGTCATTAAATGACTCCCGCCTCCTGGTGGTAGAGGGCGCTAGTGATCTTTCTTGCGACTTCCGGTACTGCAGAAGAAGTGACAACACGCAGCAACACTTTTTTTTCCCTCTCGCCTGAACTTTTAACATGGAGGATTACATACCTAAAATAAAACAGTTTTCTAAACTGGACTTATAATGGAAGCAGGAAGTAATAATTAAAGGAATATCTCCATCGAGACTTTTAAAACTGAAGAAAGATAAGGAAGACTTCTATAAACAAGTTATCGATGCTTTTGGTCAGAAGGAGCTGCAAAATGGACTCCATTTATAAGTACAGGTAAGACCATAATAACGTTTTTTTTTAATTAAATGTGCTTTCCATGATGGTATGCTTACATCACACTCAAAGCGCACGCCTAAATTTACCGCATTCCTTTTGGTAAACGCCGGAGTGAGAAGAGGTTTTAAAATAATTAGCGCATGCACAGCCATCCCGCAGGCTTCCGGTAAACGCCGGAGTGACAGGAGGTTTTAAATGAATTAGCGCCCCTGCGGCTATTCAAGGAAATACGGTATGCATACTAGTTTTAGCTATTTGGCTGTTGTAGTTTTCTTTTAATTTTTTATTTATTTTTTATTATCTTTTTATTTTTATATTTTTTTAATACACTTTGAGGTTGTTTACTCAATGTAAAGTGCTTTTTACAAATAATAATAATAATAATAATAATGTTTCTTAAATCTACTCAATAAAAATAAAGTGCAAAAGAAAACACAGCTTTGGTATAGACTGAAGGTTAAAGAGCGCTTTAGACTGAAGGTTAAAGAGCGCTATGGAAGTGAACTTAAGTCTAGTTCCACTCCCATGCTGTAGGTGTCAGTAAAGAACATGCAAGTACCTCGGATGTAGCCTTTCTCCTTGACGGCCTGAAGTGAGGGTCTCTTGGACAGGAACTTCATCAGCTTGGTGCGAACCTTCTTGGGGTCAGTCTCTCCTGCGGCGCTGCTGTACACGCTCAGTCTGGAAGCTGACAAAGGAGACCACGAGTCAGTCTGGAAGCTGACAAAGGAGACCATGAGTCAGTCTGGAGGCTGACAAAGGAGACCATGAGTCAGTCTGGAGGCTGACAAAGGAGACCATGAGTCAGTCTGGAGGCTGACAAAGGAGACCATGAGTCAGTCTGGAGGCTGACAAAGGAGACCATGAGTCAGTCTGGAGGCTGACAAAGGAGACCATGAGTCAGTCTGGAGGCTGACAAAGGAGACCATGAGTCAGTCTGGAGGCTGACAAAGGAGACCATGAGTCAGTCTGGAGGCTGACAAAGGAGACCATGAGTCAGTCTGGAGGCTGACAAAGGAGACCATGAGTCAGTCTGGAGGCTGACAAAGGAGACCATGAGTCAGTCTGGAAGCTGACAAAGGAGACCATGAGTCAGTCTGGAGGCTGACAAAGGAGACCATGAGTAAGGATGGGTCACCCCAGGAATCAGAATCGGATCCAATAATTAGATGCCTAAAGATTCACACCCCTCAATGTTGAAGTTAAGGATTTTTGTGATTTCTGATCGTTTGTGAGGGCACCAAAGGGACAGTTCAGCATACAGTTATTGATCCATCACCTTAGTGCAGGGATGTCAAACATGCGGCCCGTGGGCCGGATCAGGCCCTCGAACAGGTTCAATCCGGCCCGCGAGATGAGTCAGTGTAAAATTGAGCTGCATTTTTAAATAAAATAAACTGTTTTTCTAAATGTGTCCACTGGATGTCGCAATAGCAATTCTGTTAGGCAAGCAAATTGTTTATATTGGGGCGAGCAAGTATACCAAGCAAGAGGTACACAGTAGCGGGGCTGGGACTCCTCCCCCCTGACCCAACATAAAACACACAGGAGTAAAATAAACAATTGGTAACCCCACTTAAAATGCTGCATGAGACACATTGATATGGTTCTGTGAAAATTAGTTTCTTCTGTGAAAATTCAAAGAAAGTGAACAGTGGAAAGACAAATGAGGTAGTTGATACATAGAGGAGTTTTTATTTATGCTTTCTTATGTTTTTTGTTCAATCCTACATGGGCTGTGACTTAAAGTTGAATTGCTTTGTAGATACACTGAGATTAAGTCTAAATTCATTGTGTTCTTCATGGAGTTTTTGAAACTGTACCATTTTTTTCCGCAGATTTTTCAACTAACTTGAATTGTTTTGTCAAGAGGATCATATGTGATATGTCCTTATTTCAGAATGTGCTTGTTCTATTTTAGGCCAAAGTAAAACCAAGAAAACAATCTGAAGTTGCCGTAGTTGTATTTTAAAGTTATTATGCCATGATTTTACCAGTCCGGCCCACGTAGGAATAGATGGTTCTCCATGCGGCCCCTGAGCTAAAATGAGTTTGACACCCCTGCCTTAGTGTGATGTTCAGTACTGTACAGCACTTTAATATTGTGTTCAAAGTCTACAAACCTTGACTAAAATATGGACTTTTGTCCAGGCTGGAACCAATTATTCATATTTACATTGAGAACCAACTGTTGTATTCAGTACAAGAACCAAGTATTGTGGTAAAAGTGCCAGCACGGTGTAGTTGACTCACATCTCCGCACGTCAAAGCCTCCTCCGAACTTGTCGTCACGCTCCAAAGTGCCAACCTTCTCAAACACGTCCGCCTCCTCCCCCTCCGAATGGGTGTCCTGGTACTCCTGGAACACAGCACAGTAGGTCAAGGTTGCCCTCATTCCTGTGAGAATCCTGCATGTGAGTAGAAGCATGAAGGAGTGGGGCTATCTGCAGTGTGCTCAAACCACCACCGGGTGGCAAAAACTGTTTTTATCACCTGAGAAATATTTGTAAAGTGAGACATTTGCTCACATGAATATGTTTCTTAACTAAACTACCAATAAAATTACAGTGCAAACGAAAACACAGCTTCACCACTTTAGTCATCATTTTTGCGCTTAAGAAACTTTTCTATGACTTTAGCGCCTAGATAGTCATTAAAATTTGCAAACAATGTTGAACTAAAATAAGTAAATTAATAATACATCAAAACAAATCATCACATATTTCCTACATAAACTATCAATAAAATTACAGTGCAAATGAAAACACAGCTTCACCACTTTGGTCATCATTTTTGCGCTTGAGAAACTTCTCTATGACTTTAGCGCTTACAATTATTTATAAAAATTTGCGAACTATGTTGTACTAAGAAAAATAAAATTACCACTAAATTAGTAATAAAACAAATCATGGTATATTTCCGACATTAACAGTCAATAAAATTACAGTGCAAATAAAAATTCAGCTTCACCACTTTAGTCATAATTTTTGCGCTTGGGAAACTTCTATGACTTTAGCACTTACAATTATTTATTAAAATTTGCTAACTATGTTGTACTAAGAAAAATTAAATTACCACTAAATTAATAATAAATAATAAAACTAATCAAGATATGGTTTCTAAATAAACTACCAATAAAATTACAGTGCAAATGAAAATACAGCTTCACCACTTTAGTCATCATTTTTGCGCTTAAGAAACTTTTCTATGAATTTAGCGCCTAGTTAGTCATTAAAATTTGCAAACAATGTTGAACTAAAATAAGTAAAATTATAACTAAATTAATAATACATCAAAACAAATCATCACATATTTCCTACATAAACTATCAATAAAATGACAGTGCAAATGAATATTCAGCTTCACCACTTTGGTCATAATTTTTGCGCTTAGGAAACTTCTCTACGACTTTAGCGCTTACAATTATTTATAAAAATTTGCGAACTATGTTGTACTAAGAAAAATTAAATTACCACTAAAATAATAATAAAACAAATCATGACATATTTCCTCAATAAACAGTCAATAAAATGACAGTGCAAATTAAAATTCAGCTTCACCACTTTAGTCATAATTTTTGCGCTTGGAAAACTTCTATGAATTTAGCACTTACAATTATTTATGAAAATTTGCTAACTATGTTGTAGTAACAAAAATTAAATTACCACTAAATTAATAATAAATCATAAAACTAATCAAGATATGGTTTCTAAATAAACTACCAATAAAATTACAGTTTAGTCATAATTTATGCACTTAAGAAACTTTTCTATGACTTTAGCGCCTAGTTAGTCATTAAAATTTGCAAACAATGTTGAACTAAAATAAGTAAAATTATAACTAAATTAATAATACATCAAAACAAATCATCACATATTTCCTACATAAACTATCAATAAAATTGCAGTGCAAACGAAAATACAGCTTCACCACTTTGGTCATAATTTTTGCGCTTAAGAAAATTTCTATGAATTTAGCGCCTAGTCATTAAAATTTACAAACAATGTTGAACTAAAATAAGTAAAATTATAACTAAATTAATAATACATCAAAACAAATCATGACATATTTCCTCAATAAACAGTCAATAAAATGATAGTGCAAATGAATATTCAGCTTCACCACTTTGGTCATAATTTTTGCGCTTAGGAAACTTCTCTATGACTTTAGCACTTACAATTATTTATCAAAATTTGCAAACTATGTTGTACTAAGAAAAATAAAATTACCACTAAATTAGTAATAAAACAAATCATGGTATATTTCCGACATTAACAGTCAATAAAATTTAAGTCCACATGAAATTGAAGCTTCACCACTTTAGTCATAATTTTTGCGCTTAAGAAACTTCTCTATGACTTTAGCGCTTACAATTATTCATAAAAATTTGCAAACTATGTTGTACCAAAATACATTAAATCATAACTTAAATTAATAATAAATCATAAAACTAATGAAGATATGGTTTCTAAATAAACTATTAATAAAATGACAGTGCAAATGAAAATACAGCTTCACCACTTTAGTCATCATTTTTGCGCTTAAGAAACTTTAGCTGCAGACTTCTTCTGTTTGTGTGATGTTGTCATGACTGCCACACGTGGTGTAAAAGTGTATTACAACTGAGTAGGCCCACAGCTGAGGAACATGTCTTTTAAGAATGGGCCCCCGGCCTTATGGTAAATATGTAAGTGACTCACTAGCTGTCGTATGGTGTCCATTAAGACTTTGTGCCAGTCGTTGATGATGCAATCAGTGTCGTACTGGATCAGGTACTCGGCACCGTTCTTGCTCTTTAACTGGAAGGAAGGTCCCGTGTCAGTCCGGTTCTCACACAAATACCACTCTCAGCCCGACTCACCTCTAGAACATTCTTTTTGCTGGACTTGTCTTTGGAGGCCCAGCCGATGCCAGCTCCCCGCAGGTCCACCCGGACCTCAGGGACGATCTGATTGGTCTTGTTCTGTGTGGGGGGTGGGAATGAGACTTTAGGCAAAAAGTGGTAGTGCCACGATGTCGCAGGGTTCCTACCAACGCTCCCGGCGCCCCCGACTTTGGATCTTTGTGGAACGTCAGCACTCCTCCGTGCAGGACAGTCCAAGTCTGGGTCCAGTTTTTCCTGAGGCGAGAACACGACAAAGACAGTCAGTGTTTGCTGACACTTGAAACCAAACACACCTTTTAAAAGTAATACTAAAGAGCAGAAAATTGGACTAAAGATCTACCGACGTGTTTCTATCAGGGCTGATGCTGATTAGTAGTCCACCATGTTTGCA
>NC_084738.1:73078214-73088214 GCF_033978785.1 Entelurus aequoreus | reverse complement strand
ATTCCACTTCACTTCAACATATTCCACTTCAACATATTCCACTTCAACATATTCCACTTCACTTCAACATATTCCACTTCACTTCAACATATTCCACTTCAACATATTCCACTTCACTTCAACATATTCCACTTCAACATATTCCACTTCACTTCAACATATTCCACTTCAACATATTCCACTTCAACATATTCCACTTCACTTCAACATATTCCACTTCAACATATTCCACTTCACTTCAACATATTCCACTTCAACATATTCCACTTCAACATATTCCACTTCACTTCAACATATTCCACTTCAACATATTCCACTTCACTTCAACATATTCCACTTCAACATATTCAACTTCACTTCAACATATTCCACTTCAACATATTCCACTTCAACATATTCCACTTCACTTCAACATATTCCACTTCAACATATTCCACTTCAACATATTCCACTTCACTTCAACATATTCCACTTCAACATATTCCACTTCAACATATTCCACTTCACTTCAACATATTCCACTTCAACATATTCCACTTCAACATATTCCACTTCACTTCAACATATTCCACTTCAACATATTCCACTTCAACATATTCCACTTCACTTCAACATATTCCACTTCAACATATTCCACTTCAACATATTCCACTTCAACATATTCCACTTCACTTCAACATATTCCACTTCACTTCAACATATTCCACTTCAACATATTCCACTTCACTTCAACATATTCCACTTCAACATATTCCACTTCACTTCAACATATTCCACTTCAACATATTCCACTTCACTTCAACATATTCAACTTCAACATATTCCACTTCACTTCAACATATTCCACTTCAACATATTCCACTTCAACATATTCCACTTCAACATATTCCACTTCACTTCAACATATTCCACTTCAACATATTCCACTTCACTTCAACATATTCCACTTCAACATATTCCACTTCAACATATTCCACTTCAACATATTCCACTTCAACATATTCCACTTCACTTCAACATATTCCACTTCAACATATTCCACTTCACTTCAACATATTCCACTTCAACATATTCCACTTCAACATATTCCACTTCACTTCAACATATTCCACTTCAACATATTCCACTTCACTTCAACATATTCCACTTCAACATATTCAACTTCACTTCAACATATTCCACTTCAACATATTCCACTTCAACATATTCCACTTCACTTCAACATATTCCACTTCAACATATTCCACTTCACTTCAACATATTCCACTTCAACATATTCCACTTCAACATATTCCACTTCAACATATTCCACTTCACTTCAACATATTCCACTTCAACATATTCCACTTCAACATATTCCACTTCACTTCAACATATTCCACTTCAACATATTCCACTTCAACATATTCCACTTCACTTCAACATATTCCACTTCAACATATTCCACTTCAACATATTCCACTTCAACATATTCCACTTCACTTCAACATATTCCACTTCACTTCAACATATTCCACTTCAACATATTCCACTTCAACATATTCCACTTCACTTCAACATATTCCACTTCAACATATTCCACTTCACTTCAACATATTCCACTTCAACATATTCCACTTCAACATATTCCACTTCACTTCAACATATTCAACTTCAACATATTCCACTTCACTTCAACATATTCCACTTCAACATATTCCACTTCAACATATTCCACTTCAACATATTCCACTTCACTTCAACATATTCCACTTCAACATATTCCACTTCACTTCAACATATTCCACTTCAACATATTCCACTTCAACATATTCCACTTCAACATATTCCACTTCACTTCAACATATTCCACTTCAACATATTCCACTTCACTTCAACATATTCCACTTCAACATATTCCACTTCAACATATTCCACTCATCCTGCACATCAAACTAATATTTTTACAAGTTCTGAAACTTTTCAGTTTTTTCTAACTAATTTTTCATTCTTTTTCCTGTCAACTATTCCTCCTTTCACATTTTTCATCCCACTTCAAGTGTTCCACTGTCAAAACATTCCTCTTAGTCAGGACAAAAAAACAAGTTGGTTTAGGAACTTGGAAAATTCCTGGTTTTCCCCAAATTCCAGGAATTCCATAATACAATTTGTCAATTAAAAAACTGTCACTACTTCAACATTTCTTGCCCGATTTCAACAATTCCAAGACAAACAAACCATTTCATCTCATTCAGAACATTCAAGTCTTTTCAGCATTTTCCCAAAAATTCCCGCTTTTCCCAGATTTCCATGAAATTCCCATTGAAAAGAATTGGACATTTTTCAAAGTTCCACAATTCCCACATTTTTTTATCTGATTCAAACCATTCCAACTCCAAAATATTCAGCCTGTTCACGAATGGTGTGCTCTACTTCAACTATTATTTAAAAAATTCCCAAATTTCCTGGTATTCCCAGTCTTCAGGGACATTTTCCCCATTCAAAATGAATCATCTACTTTCCAAACTTCCACAATTCCCACATTTTCCAACCGATTCAAACCATTACTTCATCCTGGAAATTCAAACTATCATTTTTCCAAGTTCAACAAATTTCCAGGAATTCCTGTTTTTTTTCTAACCTGATTTCCAACCTTTTTCAGTGCGATGACTCCTTTCACATTTTTCATCCCACTTCAAGTGTTCCAATGTCAAAACATTCCTCTTAGTCAGGACAAAAAAACAAGTTGGTTTAGGAACTTGAAAAATTCCCGGTTTTCCCCAAATTCCAGGAATTCCATAATACAATTTCTCAATTAAAAAACTGTCACTACTTCAACATTTCTTGCCCGATTTCAACAATTCCAACACCAACCATTTCATCTCATTCAGAACATTCAAGTCTTTTGAGCATTTTCCCAAAAATTCCCGCTTTCCCCAGATTTCCATGAAATTCCCATTGAATTTTTTTTTGACATTTTTCAAAGTTCCACAAGAATGGTGTGCTCTATTTAAACAATTATGATAAAAATTCCCAGATTTCCTGGTATTCCCAGTCTTCAGGGACATTTTCTCCATTCAAAATGAATCATCCATTTTTCAAACTTCCATTTTCCAACTGATTCAAACCATTCCACCTTCAACACATTCAATTCATACTGGAAATTCAAACTATCATTTTTCCAAGTTCAACAAATTTCCAGGAATTCCTGTTTTTTTCCTAACCTGATTTCCAACATTTTTCAGCGCGATGACTCCTTAGGAATTCCTGTTTTTTTCCTAACCTGATTTCCAACATTTTTCAGCGCGATGACTCCTTTCACATTTTTCATCCCATGTCATCCGTTCCACTGTCAAAACATTCCTCTTAGTCAGGACAAAAAAACAAGTTGGTTTAGGAACTTAAAAAATTCCCAGTTTTCCACAAATTCCAGGAATTCCATAATACAATTTCTCAATTAAAAAACTGTCACTACTTCAACATTTCTTGCCCGATTTCAACAATTCCAAGACAAACAAACCATTTCTACTCATTCAGAACATTCAAGTCTTTTGAGCATTTTCCCAAAAATTCCCGCTTTCCCCAGATTTCCATGAAATTCCCATTGAAAAGAATTGGACATTTTTCAAAGTTCCACAATTCCCAGTTTTTTTCTATCTGATTCAAACCCTTCTAACTCCAAAATATTCAGCCTGTTCAGGAATGGTGTGCTCTACTTCAACTATTATGATAAAAATTCCCAGATTTCCTAGATCCCAGTCTTCAGGGACATTTTCCCCATTCAAAATGAATCATCTACTTTCCAAACTTCCACAATTCCCACATTTTCCAACCGATTCAAACCATTACTTCATCCTGGAAATTCAAACTATCATTTTTCCAAGTTCAAAAAATTTCCAGGAATTCCTGTTTTTTTCTAACCTTATTTACAACCTTTTTAGTGTGACGACTCCTTTCATATTTTTCATCCCATGTCATCCGTTCCACTCTCAAAACATTCCTCTTAGTCAGGACAAAAAACAAGTTGGTTTAGGAACTACAAAAATTCCCGGTTTTCCCGAAATTTTTCTCAATTAAAAAACTGTCACTACTTCAACATTTCTTGCCCGATTAAAAAATTCCAACACCAACCAATTCAGCTCATTCAGGACATTCATGTTTTTTGAGCATTTTCCCAAAAATTCCCGCTTTTCCCAGATTTCCATTAAATTCCCTTTGAAAATAATTGGACATTTTTCAAAGTTCCACAATTCCCACATTTTTTTATTTGATTCAAATTGTTCCAACTCCAAAATATTCAGCCTGTTCAGGAATGGTGTGCTCTACTTCAACAATTATTAAAAAAAATTCCCAGATTTCCTAGAATTCCCAGTCTTCAGGGAAATTGTTCCCCATTCAAAATAAATCATCCATTTTTCAAACTTCCATTTTCCAACCAATTCAAACCATTCCACCTTCAACACATTCAATTCATCCTGGAAATTCAAACTATCATTTTTCCAAGTTCAACAAATTTCCAGGAATTCCTGTTTTTTCCTAACCTGATTTCCAACATTTTTCAGTGCGACGACTCCTTTCACATTTTTCATCCCATGTCATCTGTTCCACTGTCAAAACATTCCTCTTAGTCAGGACAAAAAAACCAAGTTGGTTTAGGAACTTAAAAAATTCCCAGTTTTCCACAAATTCCAGGAATTCCATAATACAATTTCTCAATTAAAAAACTGTTACTACTTCAAAATTTCTTGCCCGATTTCAACAATTCCAACACCAACCAATTCAGCTCATTCCTTTTCTAAAAAAATACAGTTTTTCCCCAAATTTCCAGGAAGATCCCATTGAAATGAATGGGAATTTTTTCCAAGTTCCCACATTTTTCAACCTATTCAAGCCATTCCAACATCAACACATCCCTCTCATCCAACTAACACTTTTCCAGGTTCCAAACTAAATTCCTTTTTTCCTGGAAATTCAAACGCTTCACCATTCAAACCATTCAAACTACTCTTCCATTCCAACTACATTCTGTCAGCATTTCACTTCCAACTTCAGCCTTGGAGCATTTGTGCCACCTAAGCCCCGCCCTCATACCAAATATGGGCGCCTCGGACTCACCTGACTTTTTTGCCGTTTTCAGACACTTTAGTTTTGTTCAGGATTCCAGCTTTCTCCAAGTTCTGCACCTGGAATCAAACACAGCCTTGAGAGTCTGCTGTCGGGAGCGTCTGCACGGTCTTCAGACAAACTAGTAGCATCACCCGTGAGATGTGTTGGCGTCGCCAGCCGCCATGTCACTTGGCATCAACTGAGACCGGGCATGTATGCTGCGTGTATGTTTATATGTATATAGCATTAATAATGTTTGGAATCCACACAGAGTCTTGAACCATTTCCAAGTCCCAAGTCCACGTGTCATGACGGTAGTCCAAGGCCCTGGTCACAGCTTTGACTGCTTTGATACAAAGCAGCAAGAGCCTGTGTGACCGGCAAGCGTCCTCTGCGGTGGACATTTGTCAGAACAGGAAAGTAGACCCGTCATGCCAAACACAAATGTCCACCGCAGAGGACATGACCAGGTTTTTGCAGTAAAGTCCCTTTTCTGAACACATTTACGCAATTTACGTTTGTTTGTTGAGGTAATGCTAAACAACAAATGTGAAATGATAGCATCAAATCTTAACATGCTAATGTGGGATGGCGCCAAGTATCAAAATCCATGATTTTTATGTTCAAATGAATACAATTAGCCAAAATACGAGCATCGAATGTTAGCATCACATAGAAAAAGATAGCATGCTTTTAGGGTAACCAATGATTTTTAGGTTTAAACCACTAAAATTAGCTAAAATGATAGCATAAAACGTTAACATGCTAATGTTAGCATGATAACGGGAAAAGTTAACGCACTTCTGGGATGGCGCCAAGTATCGAAATCTATGATTTTTCAGTTCAAATGAATACAATTAGCCAAAATACGAGCATAACATGTTAGCACAACATAAAAAACGTTAGCATGCTTTTAGCGTAACCAAAGATTTTTAAGTTTAAACCACTAAAACTAGTTAAAATGATAGCATGAAACCATAAAATACTAATGTTATCATTTTAACTAATTTTAGTGGTTTAAACCTAAAAATCATTGGTTACCTTAAATGCATGCTAACTTTTTCAATGTGATGCTAACATTTTATGCTAGTTTTTTGGCTAATTGTATTCATTTTAACATAAAAATCATGGATTTTGATACTTGGCGCTATCCCACATTAGCATGTTAAGACTTTATGGTATCATTTTAACAAATTTTAGTGGTTTAAACCTAAAAATCATTGGTTACCTTAAAAGTATGCTAACTTTTTCTATGTTGTGCTAACATTTGATGCTCGTTTTTTGGCTAATTGTATTCATTTTAACATAAAATCTTGGATTTTGATACTTGGCGCCATACCACATTAGCATGTTAAGATTTTATGCTATCATTTTAACTAATTTTAGTGGTTTAAACCTAAAAATCATTGGTTACCTTAAATGCATGCTAACTTTTTCTACGTGATGCTAACATTTTATGCTCGTTTTTTGGCTAATTGTATTCATTTAAACCTAAAAATCATGGATTTTGAAACTTGGCGCCATCCCACATTAGCATGTTAAGATTTTATGCTATAATTTTAACTAATTTTAGTGGTTTAAACCTAAAAATCATTGGTTACCTTAAATGCATGCTAACTTTTTCAATGTGATGCTAACATTTTATGCTAGTTTTTTAGCTAATTGTATTCATTTGAACCTAAAAATCATGGATTTTGATACTTGGCGCCATCCCACATTAGCATGTTAAGATTTTATGCTATCATTTTAACTAATTTTAGTGGTTTAAACCTAAAAATCATTGGTTACCTTAAAAGCATGCTAACTTTTTCTATGTGATGCTAACATTTTATGCTTGTTTTTTGGCTAATTGTATTCATTTGAACCTAAAAATCATGGATTTTGATACTTGGCGCCATCCCAGAAGTATGTTAACATTAGCATGTTTTTAGCATGCTTTCAAGTGCCACAATCAAGGAGAGAACAATTCTTCGTAAGGGGAGAAAAGTTCACCAAAAAGAACAAAGAGCGGCGTTCTTTTCTCCTTGTAGCGAACACAAAACACTGGTCGTTACAGCAAACAGAGTCACATGTCATAGATGGACGCTGCAATCTATGACATGGCGCTCAAACTCGCAACCCACGTTGTAGCGCAGCCACCTGGAGGTCAGGTAATAAGGGGTCCTCCACACTCTAAACCCGGGGTCCTTCAGCGGGGGGGGGGGGGAGACACAAATAGTCATGAAAGATGATGTCATTTGGTGGTAAGCGTCACTCACGTTGGGCGTCACCTCGAGAGAGTTTCCCGTGCTGGAACCATCGCTGCTGCAGTCTGACGGGGTTCTCTGGTGGGTCGGGAAGAACCTCTGAGGAGCACATGAAGACTTAGGTCACACGTGTCCAACATTTTGCTAGCATGAAATGTTAGCATGCTAACAGTAGCATGACAACGCAGGAAACGTTATTATACTTTCAAGCGAGCGCCGAGTTTAAAGGCCACGATTTGCATGTTTGAACGAACAAAACCAGATAAAAATCTGTCGTAAAATTTTAGCATGCTAATGTTAGCATGCTAACAGTAGCATGACGACGCAGGAAACGTTATTATACTTTCGAGCGAGCGCCGAGTTTAAAGGCCACGATTTGCATGTTTGAACGAACAAAACTAGATAAAAATCTGGCGTAAAATTTTAGCATGCTAATGTTAGCATGCTAACAGTAGCATGACAACGCAGGAAACGTTATTATACTTTCAAGCGAGCGCCGAGTTTAAAGGCCACGATTTGCATGTTTGAACGAACAAAACCAGATAAAAATCTGGCGTAAAATTTTAGCACGCTAATGTTAGCATGCTAATAGTAGCATGACAACGCAGGAAACGTTATTATACTTTCAAGCGAGCGCCGAGTTTAAAGGCCACGATTTGCATGTTTGAACGAAAATGACAAGCTGAACTTGTATTAAGTGATTGTTTGGTGGTTTGGTTTCAACAACAAGTACTACCATGTCATCCTGGGCTGGGCTGAGCTGGGTGGGTCCCACACCGTGTCTCCAGTTCTTGAAGACACACGTCGGGTCTCCGTCCTCACCACTCTCCTCCCTGAACTGACCCGGGACGGCGGGCAGCGCCTGGAGGACCAGAAGGAGGAGACACGGTGATGGTGGGTGTGGTGGTGGTGGTGGTGGGTGTGGTGGTGGGTGTGGTGGTGTTACCTCAGGCAGGTCCCACTGGGACTTGGATCCATCTCTTAGGTAGTAGTAGGTCTGGCCCACGTCGTCCACGGACTTGACCCACTGTCACATGACACAACATACATGGTAGTCAACTATCACTACATACATGGTAGTCAACATACATGGTAGTCAACTATCACTACATACATGGTAGTCAACTATCACTACATACATGCTAGTCAACATACATGGTAGTCAACTATCACTACATACATGCTAGTCAACATACATGGTAGTCAACTATCACTACATATATGGTAGTCAACATACATGGTAGTCAACTATCACTACATACATGGTAGTCAACTATCACTACAAACATGGTAGTCAACATACATGGTAGTCAACTATCACTACAAACATGGTAGTCAACATACATGGTAGTCAACTATCACTACATACATGCTAGTCAACATACATGGTAGTCAACTATCACTACATACATGGTAGTCAACTATCACTACAAACATGGTAGTCAACATACATGGTAGTCAACTATCACTACATACATGCTAGTCAACATACATGGTAGTCAACTATCACTACATACATGGTAGTCAACATACATGGTAGTCAACTATCACTACATACATGCTGGTCAACATACATGGTAGTCAACTATCACTACATACATGCTAGTCAACATACATGCTAGTCAACTATCACTACATACATGCTAGTCAACATACATGGTAGTCAACTATCACTACATACATGCTAGTCAACATACATGGTAGTCAACTATCACTACATACATGCTAGTCAACATACATGCTAGTCAACTATCACTACATACATGCTAGTCAACATACATGGTAGTCAACTATCACTACATACATGCTAGTCAACATACATGGTAGTCAACTATCACTACATACATGCTAGTCAACATACATGGTAGTCAACTATCACTACATACATGGTAGTCAACATACATGGTAGGCAACTATCACTACATACATGCTGGTCAACATACATGGTAGTCAACTATCACTACATACATGCTAGTCAACATACATGGTAGTCAACTATCACAACATACATGGTAGTCAACATACATGGTAGTCAACTATCACTACATACATGGTAGTCAACTATCACTACATACATGGTAGTCAACTATCACTACATACATGGTTGTCAACATACATGGTAGTCAACTATCACTACATACATGCTAGTCAACATACATGGTAGTCAACTATCACTACATACATGGTAGTCATATTAGGTGTAAGAAGACAATATTAGGTGTATGAAGACGTGTAATGAAGACAATATTAGTTGTAAGAAGACAATATTAGGTGTATGAAGACGTGTAAGAAGACAATATTAGGTGTATGAAGACGTGTAATGCACACAATATTAGGTGTATGAAGACGTGTAAGAAGACAATATTAGGTGTATGAAGACGTGTAATGCACACAATATTAGGTGTATGAAGACGTGTAATGAAGACAATATTAGGTGTAAGAAGACAATATTAGGTGTATGAAGACGTGTAAGAAGACAATATTAGGTGTATGAAGACGTGTAAGAAGACAATATTAGGTGTATGAAGACGTGTAAGAAGACAATATTAGGTGTATGAAGACGTGTAAGAAGACAATATTAGGTGTATGAAGACGTGTAAGAAGACAATATTAGGTGTATGAAGACGTGTAATGCACACAATATTAGGTGTATGAAGACGTGTAAGAAG
>NC_084738.1:73045714-73073214 GCF_033978785.1 Entelurus aequoreus | reverse complement strand
TTATTGACATCCAGCATCAGACATTCCTATCCATTATATCATATTTGCATACATCATACATTTATTGCCTGCCCTAAATGTCAAAATAGTGTTTTTGTTTATATCCCAATGATGCCACCCCCCAAAAAAAGAGAAAAACAGCAAAAAAAAACAAAAACAAACCAAAGTAATAATGATATTAACAAATTAAAAATGTTCTGCTCCGCCGCTGTGGAACGCTCTCCCTGACCACCTGAGGGCACCACAGACTGTGGATGCTTTTAAAAAAGGCTTAAAAACCCTTCTTTTTAAAAAAAAAGCCTTTTTTTTTTTTTTTTTAGATATATGCATACTAGTTTTAGCTATTTGGCTGTTCTAGATATTATTTTATTTTATTTTTTATTTTATTTTTTTTATACACTGTAGCACTTTGGGGTTGTTTACTCAATGTAAAGTGCTTTGTACAAATAAAATCTATTACTATTTATTATTATTGTTATTAGAAAAATAATAATAATAATAATAACAATCATAAAAAATAAAATAATATAAACAGATAGTAAATAAATAAATAGAAAAAACAACTATAGGCATGTATGGAGTAGTGTTGTCCTGATACCAATATTCTGGTACCGGTACCAAAATTATTTCGACACTTTTCTGTACTTTTCTAAATAAAGGGGACCACAAAAAAATGGCATTATTGGCTTTATTTGAACAAAAAATCCTACGATTCATAAAACATATTTTATGTAATGTTTGTTTTATTTTATTGACATCCAGCATCAGACATTCCTATCCATTATATCATATTTGCATACATCATACATTTATTGCCTGCCCTAAATGTCAAAATAGTGTTTTTGTTTATATCCCAATGATGCCACCCCCAAAAAAAGAGAAAAACAGCAAAAAAAACCCCAAAAACAAACCAAAGTAATAATAATATTAACAAATTAAAAATGTTCTGCTCCGCCGCTGTGGAACGCTCTCCCTGACCACCTGAGGGCACCACAGACTGTGGATGCTTTTAAAAAAGGCTTAAAAACCCTTCTTTTTAAAAAAGCCTTTTTTTTTTTTTTTTTTTAGATATATGCATACTAGTTTTAGCTATTTGGCTGTTCTAGTTATTATTTGATTTTATTTTTTTATTTTTTTTTTTATACACTGTAGCACTTTGGGGTTGTTTACTCAATGTAAAGTGCTTTTTACAAATAAAATCTATTATTATTTATTATTGTTATTAGAATAATAATAATAATAATAATAATAATAACAATCATAAAAAATAAAATAATATAAACAGATAGTAAATAAATAAATAGAAAAAACAACTATAGACATGTATGGAGTAGTGTTGTCCTGATACCAATATTCTGGTACCGGTACCAAAATTATTTCGACACTTTTCTGTACTTTTCTAAATAAAGGGGACCACAAAAAAATGGCATTATTGGCTTTATTTGAACAAAAAAATCTAAGGGTACATGAAACATGTTTATTATTGTCATTTAGTCCTTCAATAAAATAGTCAACTTGTCTTTTAGTAGTAAGTAAACAAACAAAGACTCCTAATTAGTCTGCAGTAACATTGTGTCATTTATACACCTATTATTTTGTACACATTATGAGGGACAAACTGTAAAAAAATGGATTATTAATCTACTTGTTCATTTACTGTTAATATCTGCTTATTTTCTGTTTGAACATGTTCTATCTACACTTCTGTTCAAATGTAATAATCACTTATTCTTCTCTTCTTTGATACTTGACATTAGTTTCGGACGATACCACACATTTAGGTATGGATTTGATACCAAGTAGTTACAGGATCATACATTGGTCATATTCAAAGTCCTCATGTGTCCAGGGACATATTTACTGACTTTATAAACATAATATGAATAAATAAAAAACGAAAGAAGATATTGTGATGCCAAAAAATATCGACGTAAACATAGTAGTATCGACCAGATACCCTATTGTACTTGGTATCATCACAGTGGATGTCAGGTGTAGATCCACATATGGCGTTTGTTTACATTTTGAGGCCGGCGAAGCATGTTTAGCTATTCCTCATCCTCCAGTGATAATGCTACTTGTAAGTAACTTACTTTATTTGTCGCCATGAAGGCCAGGATTAGGGATTTAGAAGTAGCTAAAACTGGACTCTGGTACCCCTTCAGAGGCGGTATCGTACCAAATATGATTCATTAGTATCATGGTACTATACTAGTACAACCCTAATAGGCAGTAATCTATTTTTAAACAGTACAATCACTATTTTGAGACAAAAATCAGGCTATTAGGGCGTGACATAATTGACCCAGTTTTCCCAGATTGAAGTACATTTCTCCAATTTATAATGAATAAAAGCAGTCATCTTCTCCATTGTACGTATTTCCATTGTGGTTTTACATCCATAGCTTCAAAGTTGGGCTCTCCTGTAATATCCAGTTCCTTTTTTTACAAGATATTCATTAAGTGTTTATCTTTTTTCAGCCAATCCTGAGGTGCATCTCCAAAAAGTAGTACTTTCAAGAGGTACTTCACATTTGAAAATAATTGGTGTATCTCTTTCCAATAGTTTATGGCAGAGCAGTAGATATATATATATATATATATGTATATATATATATATATATATATATATATATATATATATATATATATATATATATATATATATATATATATATATATATATATATATATATATATATATATATATATATATATATATATATATACATACACATTTTATATATATATTTATAAAATTTACCAAAAATGTAAAACTGCATCAACATACATAAATTAAAGATGCATCAATAATCGATTTTTAATCACTTATTTAGTGAAAGGAAAATCAATTTGATAATCAATAATTTATTTTGTATCGCTTTTTGGTGAAAACAAAAGAAATGTAAAACTGCATCAATATACATACATTAAATATGTACCAATAATCGATTTTTAATCACTTATTTAGTGAAAGGAAAATCAATTTAATAATCAATAATTTATTTTTAATCACTTATTTGGAGAAAATAAAAGAAATGTAAAACTGCATCAATTATACATACATTAAAGATGCATCAATAATCGATTTTTAATCACTTATTTAGTGAAAGGAAAATCAATTTAATAATCAATAATTTATTTTTAATCACTTATTTGGAGAAAATAAAAGAAATGTAAAACTGCATCAATATACATACATTAAAGATGCATCAATAATCGATTTTTAATCACTTATTTAGTGAAAGGAAAATCAATTTAATAATTAATAATTTATTTTTAATCGCTTATTTGGTGAAAAGAAAATACATGTAAAACTGCATCAACATACATAAATTAAGGATGCTTCAATAATCGATTTTTAATCACTTATTTAGTGGAAGGAAAATACATGTAAAACGGCATCAACATACATAACCTAAAGATGCATCAATAATCGATTTTTAATCACTTATTTAGTGAAAGGAAAATACATTTAATAATCAATCATTTATTTTTAATCGCTTATTTGGTGAAAAGAAAAGAAATGTAAAAATGCATCAATATACATACATTAAAGATGCATCAATAATCGATTTTTAATCACTTATTTAGTGAAAGGAAAATCAATTTAATAATCAATCATTTATTTTTAATCGCTTATTTGGAGAAAATAAAATAAATGTAAAACTTCATCAATTATACATACAATAAAGATGCATCAATAATCGATTTTTAATCACTTATTTAGTGAAAGGAAAATCAATTTAATAATCAATAATTTATTTTTAATCGCTTATTTGGAGAAAATGAAATAAATGTAAAACTGCATCAATTATACATACATTAAAGATGCATCAATAATCTATTTTTAATCACTTATTTAGTGAAAGGAAAATCAATTTAATAATTAATCATTTATTTTTAATCGCTTATTTGGTGAAAAGAAAATACATGTAAAACTGCATCAACATACATAAATTAAGGATGCTTCAATAATCGATTTTTAATAACTTATTTAGTGGAAGGAAAATACATGTAAAACTGCATCAACATACATAACTTAAAGATGCATCAATAATCGATTTTTAATCACTTATTTAGTGAAAGGAAAATACATTTAATAATCAATAATTTATTTTTAATCGCTTATTTGGTGAAAAGAAAAGAAATGTAAAAATGCATCAATATGCATACATTAAAGATGCATCAATAATCGATTTTTAATCACTTATTTAGTGAAAGGAAAATCTATTTAATAACCAATAATTTATTTTTAATCGCTTATTTGGTGAAAATAAAATAAATGTAAAACTGCATCAATATACATACATTAAAGATGCATCAATAATCAATTTTTAATCACTTATTTAGTGAAAGGAAAATCTATTTAAAAATTAATAATTTATTTTTAATCGCTTATTTGGTGAAAAGAAAATACATGTAAAACTGCAGCAACATACATTAATTAAGGATGCTTCAATAATCGATTTTTAATTGATTATTTTGTGAAAGGAAAATACATGTAAAACTGCATCAACATACATAAATTAAAGATGCATCAATAATCGATTTTTAATCACTTATTTAGTGAAAGGAAAATAAATTTAATAATCAATCATTTATTTTTAATCGCTTATTTGGTGAAAAGAAAAGAAATGTAAAAATGCATCAATATACATACATTAAAGATGCATCAATAATCAATTTTTAATCACTTATTTAGTGAAAGGAAAATCAATTCGATAATCAATAATTTATTTTTAATCACTTATTTGGAGAAAATAAAATAAATGTAAAACTGCATCAATTATACATGCATTAAAGATGCTTCAATAATCGATTTTTAATTGATTATTTTGTGAAAGGAAAACACATGTAAAACTGCATCAACATATATAAATTAAAGATGCATCAATAATAGATTTTTAATTGATTATTTAGTTAAGGGAAAATACATGTAAAACTGCATCAACATACATACATTAAATATGTACCAATAATCGATTTTTAATCACTTATTTAGTGAAAGGAAAATCAATTTGATAATCAATAATTTATTTTGTATCGCTTTTTGGTGAAAACAAAATAAATGTAAAACTGCATCAATATACATACATTAAATATGTACCAATAATCGATTTTTAATCACTTATTTAGTGAAAGGAAAATCAATTCGATAATCAATCATTTATTTTTAATCACTTATTTGGAGAAAATAAAATAAATGTAAAACTGCATCAATTATACATACATTAAAGATGCATCAATAATCGATTTTTAATCACTTATTTAGTGAAAGGAAAATCAATTTAATAATCAATAATTTATTTTTAATCACTTATTTGGAGAAAATAAAATAAATGTAAAACTGCATCAATTATACATACATTAAAGATGCATCAATAATCGATTTTTAATCACTTATTTAGTGAAAGGAAAATCAATTTAATAATCAATCATTTATTTTTAATCGCTTATTCAGTGAAAATGAAATAAATTTAATAATCAATAATTTATTTTTAATCGCTTATTTGGTGAAAAGAAAAGAAATGTAAAAATGCATCAATATACATACATTAAAGATGCATCAATAATCAATTTTTAATCACTTATTTAGTGAAAGGAAAATCAATTTAATAATCAATAATTTATTTGTAATCACTTATTTGGAGAAAATAAAATAAATGTAAAACTGCATCAATTATACATACATTAAAGATGCATCAATAATCGATTTTTAATCACTTATTTAGTGAAAGGAAAATCAATTTAATAATCAATCATTTATTTTTAATCGCTTATTCAGTGAAAAGAAAATAAATTTAATAATCAATAATTTATTTTTAATCGCTTATTTGGTGAAAAGAAAAGAAATGTAAAAATGCATCAATATACATACATTAAAGATGCATCAATAATCGATTTTTAATCACTTATTTAGTGAAAGGAAAATAAATTTAATAATCAATAATTTATTTTTAATCGCTTATTTGGAGAAAATGAAATAAATGTAAAACTGCATCAATTATACATACATTACAGATGCATCAATAATCGATTTTTAATCACTTATTTAGTGAAAGGAAAATCAATTTAATAATCAGTCATTTATTTTTAATCGCTTATTTGGTGAAAAGAAAAGAAATGTAAAACTGCATCAACATACATAGATTAAGGATGCTTCAATAATCGATTTTTAATTGATTATTTTGTGAAAGGAAAATACATGTAAAACTGCATCAACATATATAAATTAAAGATGCATCAATAATCGATTTTTAATTGATTATTTAGTTAAAGGAAAATACATGTAAAACTGCATCAACATACATACATTAAATATGTACCAATAATCGATTTTTAATCACTTATTTAGTGAAAGGAAAATCAATTTGATATTCAATAATTTATTTTGTATCGCTTTTTGGTGAAAACAAAATAAATGTAAAACTGCATCAATATACATACATTAAATATGTATCAATAATCGATTTTTAATCACTAATTTAGTGAAAGGAAAATCAATTTAATAATCAATAATTTATTTTTAATCGCTTATTTAGTGGAAGGAAAATCAATTTTATAACCAATAATATATTTTGAATCGCTTATTTGGAGAAAATAAAATAAATGTAAAACTGCATCAATATACATACATTAAAGATGCATCAATAATCGATTTTTAATCACTTATTTAGTGAAAGGAAAATCCATTTAATAATCAGTCATTTATTTTTAATCGCTTATTTGGTGAAAAGAAAAGAAATGTAAAACTGCATCAACATACATAGATTAAGGATGCTTCAATAATCGATTTTTAATTGATTATTTTGTGAAAGGAAAATACATGTAAAACTGCATCAACACACAAATTAAAGATGCATCAATAATCGATTTTTTATCACTTATTTAGTGACAGGAAAATCAATTTAATAATCAATAATTTAGTTTTAATCGCTTATTTGGTGAAAAGAAAAGAAATGTAAAACTGCATCAATTTACATACATTAAAGATGCATCAACAATCAATTTTCAATCACTTATTTAGTGAAAGGAAAATCAATTTAATAATCAATAATTTAGTTTTAATCGCTTATTTGGTGAAAATAAAATAAATGTAAAACTACATCAATATACATACATTAAATATGCATCAATAATCGATTTTTAATCACTTATTTAGTGAAAGGAAAATCAATTTAATAATCAATAATTTATTTTTAATCGCTTATTCAGTGAAAAGAAAATCAATTTAATAATCAATAATTTATTTTTAATCGCTTATTTGGTGAAAAGAAAAGAAATGTAAAAATGCATCAATATACATACATTAAAGATGCATCAATAATCGATTTTTAATCACTTATTCAGTGAAAGGAAAATAAATTTAATAATCAATAATTTATTTTTAATCGCTTATTTGGAGAAAATAAAATAAATGTAAAACTGCATCAATTATACATACATTAAAAATGCATCAATAATCGATTTTTAATCACTTATTTAGTGAAAGGAAAATCAATTTAATAATTAATAAATTATTTTTAATCGCTTATTTGGTGAAAAGAAAATACATGTAAAACTGCATCAACATACATAAATTAAGGATCCTTCAATAATCGATTTTTAATCACTTATTTAGTGAAAGGAAAATACATGTAAAACTGCATCAACATACATAAATTAAAGATGCATCAATAATCGATTTTTAATCACTTATTTAGTGAAAGGAAAATAAATTTAATAATCAATCATTTATTTTTAATCGCTTATTTGGTGAAAAGAAAAGAAATGTAAAAATGCATCAATATACATACATTAAAGATGCATCAATAATCGATTTTTAATCACTTATTTAGTGAAAGGAAAATCAATTTAATAATCAATCATCTATTTTTAATCGCTTATTTGGAGAAAATAAAATAAATGTAAAACTGCATCAATTATACATACATTAAAGATGCATCAATAATCGATTTTTAATCACTTATTTAGTGAAAGGAAAATCAATGTAATAATTAATCATTTATTTTTAATCGATTATTTGGTGAAAAGAAAATACATGTAAAACTGCAGCAACATACATTAATTAAGGATGCTTCAATAATCGATTTTTAATTGATTATTTAGTGAAAGGAAAATACATGTAAAACGGCATCAACATATATAAATTAAAGATGCATCAATAATCGATTTTTAATTGATTATTTAGTGAAAGGAAAATACATGTAAAACTGCATCAACATACATAAATTAAAGATGCATCAATAATCGTTTTTTAATTGATTATTTAGTTAAAGGAAAATACATATAAAACTGCATCAACATGCATAAATTAAAGATGCATCAATAATCGATTTTTAATCACTTAGTGAAAAGAAAATCAATTTGATAATCAATTTATTTTGTATCGCTTTTTGGTGAAAACAAAATAAATGTAAAACTGCATCAATATACATACATTAAAGATGCATCAATAATCAATTTGTAATCACTTATTTAGTGAAAGGAAAATCTATTTAAAAATTAATAATTTATTTTTAATCGCTTATTTGGTGAAAAGAAAATACATGTAAAACTGCAGCAACATACATAAATTAAGGATGCTTCAATAATCGATTTTTAATTGATTATTTAGTGAAAGGAAAATACATGTAAAACTGCATCAACATATATAAATTAAAGATGCATCAATAATCGATTTTTAATTGATTATTTAGTGAAAGGAAAATACATGTAAAACTGCATCAACATATATACATTAAAGATGCATCAATAATCGATTTTTAATTGATTATTTAGTGAAAGGAAAATACATGTAAAACTGCATCAACATGTATACATTAAAGATGCATCAATAATCGATTTTTAATCACTTAGTGAAAGGAAAATCAATTTGATAATCAATAATTTATTTTGTATCGATTTTTGGTGATAACAAAATACATTTAATAATCAATAATTTATTTTGAATCGCTTATTTGGTGAAAATAAAAGAAATGTAAAACTGCATCAACATACATACATTAAAGATACATAATAATACATTTTTAATTTATTATTTAGTGAAAGGAAAATACATGTAAAACTGCATCAACATACATAAATTAAAGATGCATCAATAATCAATTTTTTAATTGATTATTTAGTGAAAGGAAAATACATGTAAAACTGCATCAACATACATAAATTAAAGATGCATCAATAATCGATTTTTAATTGATTATTTAGTGATGGAAAAATAAATGTAATAATCAGTAATTTATTTTTAATCACTTATTTAGTGAAAGGAAAATAAATTTAATAATCAATAATTTAGTTTTAATCGCTTATATGGTGAAAATAAAATAAATGTAAAACTGCATCAACATACATACATTAAAGATGCACCAATAATCCATTTTTAAACATAATGGAATCGTGAGGCGCCCAAAGATCCATTTAAAAACATATCAGCGATACTGTGTCTACTTGGTATCAATTCAATATTGCCCACTTCAAAGCAATGAAATGGACGTTAATAATTATCTGTTTACAATTCATCTTCATGAGGCAAAAAAATAAACAAAATCGGGAAACTGCGTCATTGATCAGCGAACGCCAGTAAGGTCGACGACGCACACACACACACACACACACACACACACACACACACACACACACACACACACACACACACACACACACACACACACACACACACACACACACAAGTTGTTGTGTTGTGGTGTCGTGCTGCAACAAGCTGTGTTGTAAAAAGTCCCAGCACATCTACGGTGAAGACCAAACATGAATCATGTCCTCCAAACCTTCTCATACGCGGCACATCACAACAAACTGATGCAACAACAACAACAACAACAACTCACAGGAAGTAACACTTGTTTTTTTTTAGTCAACGTGGAGTTGTGTGGCCTCCTTCTCAAACAGGAAGCAGCTACGGAGCTGCAGCGAGCACGCCATCGGCGCGACCAGCCAGCCTACCTGAAGAGACGCCAGCGGCAGGGTCAAACCCCGCCGGGCCCGCTGAGCCGCCGGCCACACGCCGGCGTACATGTCCACCATGTCTACAGCAGCGTACATGTCCACCATGTCTACAGCAGCGTACATGTCCACCATGTCTACAGCAGCACGCCCATGAAGACAGGAGGAGGGCGAGGTGCAGACTGAAAAAGGAGAACTGCCAGCGAGGCGACAGCAGGAAAAGATGGAGGTCGTGTGTGTGTGTGTGTGTGTGTGTGTGTGTGTGTGTGTGTGTGTGTGTGTGTGTGTGTGTGTGTGTGTGTGTGTGTGTCTGTGAGGCGGCAGAAACTGAAAGCAGACAGCAAGAAGTCATGCAACAGGAAGTAGGTGTGATGATGCACAGCACACGCCGCTACACGTCCAACAAACGTATTCTGTTTATATTTACATCTAACACACTTTCCCAACTCATATGGAAACGGGGTTTGTATAATGTATGTATATATTGTCGTATATTTAATGTATGAATGGATGTATATAATGTCATATATTTGTATAATGTATGTATATATTGTCATATATTTGTATAATGGATGTATATAATGTCATATATTTGTTTAATGTACGAATGGATGTATATAGTATCATATATTCAAATATATATTCATATATATTACATATAGACTATTATTTGTGCACAACTGATGAGTGATGCAGTGATAATTCCCTGAGTTAGTACCAGAGACTCACTGCCCGAGTTTTTAAACAATAACAAAAACTACCCTCCAAAAAATGATTTGTAATAATAAGAACAAAAAATAAAAATATTGCTCTAATAATAAAGATTTTATATGTGAAAAGCACTTTACATTGAGTAAACAACCTCAAAGTGCTATAGTGTGTTAAAGAAATTTAAAAAAAATAAATAAAATAAAATTAAATAAAAATAAAAAAAATGATAATAAAAAAAATAACTAGAACAGCCAAATAGCTAAAACTAGTATGCATGTATCTAAAAAAAGGCTTTTTTTTTTTTTTTTTTTTTTAAAAGAAGGGTTTTTAAGCCTTTTTTAAAAGTTTTCACAGTCTGTGATACCCTCAGGTGGTCAGGGAGAGCGTTCCACAGACTGGGAGCGGCGGAGCAGAAACATTGAGTAAACAACCTCAAAGTGCTATAGTGTGTTAAAGAAATAAAAAAATTAAAAAAATTAAAAAAAAAAATTAAATACAATTAAAAATAAATAAAATGATAATAAAAAAATAACTAGAACAGCCAAATAGCTAAAACAAGTATGCATACATCTAAAAAAAAAGGCTTTTTAAAAAAAAATTTTTAAAGAAGGGTTTTTAAGCCTTTTTTAAAAGCATCCACAGTCTGTGTTACCCTCAGGTGGTCAGGGAGAGCGTTCCACAGACTGGGAGCGGCGGAGCAGAAACATTGAGTAAACAACCTCAAAGTGCTATAGTGTGTTAAAGAAATAAATTAAAAAAAAAATTAAATTAAATTTAAATTTGGTGAAAATAAAATAAATGTAAAACTGCATCAATTATACATACATTAAAGATGCATCAATAATCGATTTTTAATCACTTATTTAGTGAAAGGAAAATCAATTTATTAATCAATCATTTATTTTTAATCGCTTATTCAGTGAAGATAAAATACATTTAATAATCAATAATTTATTTTTAATCGCTTATTTGGTGAAAAGAAAAGAAATGTAAAAATGCATCAATATACATACATTAAAGATGCATCAATAATCGATTTTTAATCACTTATTTAGTGAAAGGAAAATCAATTTAATAATCAATAATTTATTTTTAATCACTTATTTGGAGAAAATAAAATAAATGTAAAACTGCATCAATTATACATACATTAAAGATGCATCAATAATCGATTTTTAATCACTTAAATTTTTTTTAATTAAATTAAATTAAATTAAAAAAAAAAAATGATAATAAGAAAAATAACTAGAACAGCCAAATAGCTAAAACTAGTATGCATATATCTAAAAAAAGGCTTTTTTTTTTTTTTTTTTTTTTTAAAGAAGGGTTTTTAAGCCTTTTTTAAAAGCTTCCACAGTCTGTGGTACCCTCAGGTGGTCAGGGAGAGCGTTCCACAGACTGGGAGCGGCGGAGCAGAAACATTGAGTAAACAACCTCAAAGTGCTATAGTGTGTTAAAGAAAAAAAGAAAAAAAGAAAAAAATTAAATAAAATTAAAAAAAAAAAAAAAGATAATAAAAAAAAAAAACTACAACAGCCAAATAGTGCTATAGTGTGTTAAAGAAATAAATAAAAAAATAAATAAATAAAAAAATTTAATAAAATTAAAAATAAAGAAAATGATAATAAATAAAAAAAACTAGAACAGCCAAATAGCTAAAACAAGTATGCATACATCTAAAAAAAAGGCTTTTTTTTTTTTTTTTTTTTAAAAGAAGGGTTTTTAAGCCTTTGTTAAAAGCATCCACAGTCTGTGGTACCCTCAGGTGGTCAGGGAGAGCGTTCCACAGACTGGGAGCGGCGGAGCAGAAACATTGAGTAAACAACCTCAAAGTGCTATAGTGTGTTAAAGAAATTTAAAAAAATTAAAAACTTTAAAAAAAATTTAATAAAATTAAAAATAAATAAAATGATAATTAAAAAAATAACTACAACAGCCAAATAGCTAAAACAGAGTGGAAGTGTCACATCACTCATGTCATTTATAATAGGATGAAAGACTTTATAGCATCAATGTGTGTTTTAGGTGTTAGCGCCATCTACAGGACCAGAGTGCAAGTGTCACATCACTCATGTCATTTATAATAGGATGAAAGACTTTATAGCATCAATGTGTGTTTTAGGTGTTAGCGCCACCTACAGGACCAGAGTGGAAGTGTCACATCACTCATGTCATTTATAATAGGATGAAAGACTTTATAGCATCAATGTGTGTTTTAGGTGTTAGCGCCACCTACAGGACCAGAGTGGAAGTGTCACATCACTCATGTCATTTATAATAGGATGAAAGACTTTATAGCATCAATGTGTGTTTTAGGTGTTAGCGCCACCTACAGGACCAGAGTGGAAGTGTCACATCACTCATGTCATTTATAAAAAGACTTTATAGCATCAATGTGTGTTTTAGGGAAAAGAGATGAAATAAACTTCTACTTCATTACCTTCTTTGACCTTCTATTTTCCCCTTTTTAAACATTTTATTTACCTTTTAACTTCTATTTAAACTTATTTTACCTGCAATTTACTTTCTCTGACCATCTTTTACCTGGTTTTATCTTCTATACTCCATCTTTTTTAAGTTATTTGGCCGTCTAATACCTTCTTTTATTTTCTGTATTCCTTTTCCTATAGTCTTTTATTTACCTTCTATTTAATTTACTTTACATTTACCTTCTTTGACCATCATTTACTTTGTTTTACCTTCTATATTCCTTTTTTTACCTGCAATTTATCTTCTTTTAACTTCTATTTACCTTGTTTTACCTGCAATTTACTTTCTTTGACCATCCTTTACCTTCTATATTCATTCTTTTAACTGTTATTTACCTTCTTTTAACTTATTTGATCGTCTATTACCTTGTTTTATCTTCTACATTCCTTTTATTGAACTTCACCTTTAACTTATTTTGCCATTTTCTTTTACCTTGTTTTACCTTTTGTATTTATTTTTTTAACCTTTTATTTAACTTATAAGAACCTCTTGGTTTTTATTTACTTTATTTGATCGTCTTTTACTTTGTTCCATCTTAGTTTTCTTTCTATAATTTGTTTTAACCTTTTATTTAAAATTAGTTTATCCTTTATTTACATTGTATTTAGCTTTTTTGTCTGGGTTTTACCTTGTTTTAACTTCTTTTACCTTTGATTTCCATTCTATTTATTTTATTTTACATTTTATTTACCTTTTTTGACAGTGTTTTACCTCATATCTTCTTTTACCTTTTATTTCCATTCTCTTTAACTTGTTTTACCTTTTACACATTTTACATTTTATTTACATTCTTTTACCTTCTATATTCCTTTTTTACCCACAATTTACCTTATTTTTACTTGTTTTACCTGCAATTTACTTTCTTTGACCATCCTTGACCTTCTATATTCCTTCTTTTAACTTTTATTTACCTTCTTTTAACTTATTTGATCGTATTTACCTTGTTTTATCTTCTACATTCCTTTCATTGAACTTCTCCTTAACTTGTTTCACCTCTTCAGATCTGCTTTTTAACCAGTGATAAGTGTTCTGTGTCTTGTAAAGTCCAGTATGTGTTCTACAATGTACTGCTTTTATATTTCCTGTATTTTATATTATTACTTTGAACTGTTTTATATTTTAATTTTTTATCCCGTAAAGCGTCTTTGAGTACTCTGAAAAGCGCTATACCAAATAAAATGTATTATTATTATTATTATTTTCTTTTACCTTGTTTGTGAAGTGAAGTATATATATATTACCTTTTGTATCAATTTTTTTAACCTTTTATCTAACCTCTACGGTCATTTCTTATTTACTTCATTTGATTGTCTTTTACTTTGTTCCATCTTTTTTTTTTTTCTATAATATTTTTTTTAACCTTTTATTTAACTCAGTCTACCTTTTATTTACACTATATTTAGCTTTTTTGTCTGGGTTTTACTTTGTTTTAACCTTTTTTACCTTTGATTTCCATTCTATTCAACTTATTTTACATTTTATTTACCTTTTTTGATAGTGTTTTACCTCGTATCTTCTTTTACCTTTTATTTTCATTCTATTTAACTTGTTTTACCTTTTACTTCTTCTTTTACATTTTATTTACATTCTTTTACCTTCTATTTTACCTTCTATATTCATTTTTTTTACCCATAATTTACCTTCTTTTTACTTGTTTTACCTGCAATTTACTTTCTTTGACCATCCTTTACCTTCTATATTCCTTCTTTTAACTTTTATTTACCTTCTTTTAACTTATTTGATCGTCTTTTACCTTGTTTTATCTTCTACATTCCTTTTACTTCTTTTTAACTTATTTTGCCATTTTCTTTTACCTTTGATTTCCAATCTATTCAACTTATTTTACATTTTATTTAGCTTTTTTGACAGTGTTTTACCTCGTATCTTCTTTTACCTTTTATTTTCATTCTATTTAACTTGTTTTACCTTTTACTTCTTTTACATTTTATTTACATTCTTTTACCTTCTATTTACATATTTTACCTTATATATTCCTTTTTTACCCATAATTTACCTTCTTTTTACTTGTTTTACCTGCAATTTACTTTCTTTGACCATCCTTTACCTTTTATATTCCTTCTTTTAACTTTTATTTACCTTCTTTTAACTTATTTGATCGTTCTTTAGCTTGTTTTATCTTCTACATTCCTTTTACTTCTTTTTAACTTATTTTGCCATTTTCTTTTACCTTGTTTTAACTTCTTTTACCTTTGATTTCCATTCTATTTAACTTATTTTACATTTTATTTACCTTTTTTGACAGTGTTTTACCTCATATCTTCTTTTAACTTTTATTTCCACTCTGTTTTACCTTTTACTTCATCTTTTACATTTTATTGACATTCTTTTACCTTCTATTTTACCTTTTATTTACATATATTACCTTCTATATTCCTTATTTTACTTTTTATGTACCTTATTATAGCATGCATTTACTTTATTATACCTTCCCTCTACCTCTCCTCCTCCCCCCCCCCGCCCCCCCCCCCGCCCCCCCCCCCCCACTTTCACATCAATTACCTTATTTTACCTTCTTGTTTCACCTTATTTTATGATTTTCAATTGAGACTCATGAAACAAATAATGGAAGCAACACAATACAAATCCTATCTTTGCTGTACGGTTGCAGCACCGGTGGAATATGACACGTTTTGGACAGTTTGTCCCTGGCGGAGGTCTGACCCTAGTGAACTTTCTAACTTGTCCACTTTTGCATCGGGCGTGCTGACGGGTCAGACGACTCTCAGCAGCCAGTTTGATTACTTAACCACTTTAGCAGGCATCCAATCACACAATGGGACACCCACTTGGGGCCCAAATCACGCCATGGAGGACACAGTCGGCCCATTGAGGTCCTTCTCTCTCCCTTACATCACACTCCTGCTGACCAAGTGAGTCCTCCTCTCCCTTACATCACACTCCTGCTGACCAAGTGAGTCCTCCTCTCCCTTACATCACACTCCTGCTGACCAAGTGAGTCCTCCTCTCCCTTACATCACACTCCTGCTGACCAAGTGAGTCCTCCTCTCCCTTACATCACACTCCTGCTGACCAAGTGAGTCCTCCTCTCCCTTACATCACACTCCTGCTGACCAAGTGAGTCCTCCTCTCCCTTACATCACACTCCTGCTGACCAAGTGAGTCCTCCTCTCTCTTACATCACACTCCTGCTGACCAAGTGAGTCCTCCTCTCCCTTACATCACACTCCTGCTGACCAAGTGAGTCCTCCTCTCCCTTACATCACACTCCTGCTGACCAAGTGAGTCCTCCTCTCCCTTACATCACACTCCTGCTGACCAAGTGAGTCCTCCTCTCCCTTACATCACACTCCTGCTGACCAAGTGAGTCCTCCTCTCCCTTACATCACACTCCTGCTGACCAAGTGAGTCCTCCTCTCCCTTACATCACACTCCTGCTGACCAAGTGAGTCCTCCTCTCCCTTACATCACACTCCTGCTGACCAAGTGAGTCCTCCTCTCCCTTACATCACACTCCTGCTGACCAAGTGAGTCCTCCTCTCCCTTACATCACACTCCTGCTGACCAAGTGAGTCCTCCTCTCCCTTACATCACACTCCTGCTGACCAAGTGAGTCCTCCTCTCCCTTACATCACACTCCTGCTGACCAAGTGAGTCCTCCTCTCCCTTACATCACACTCCTGCTGACCAAGTGAGTCCTCCTCTCCCTTACATCACACTCCTGCTGACCCAGTGAGTCCTTCTCTCCCTTACATCACACTCCTGCTGACCAAGTGAGTCCTCCTCTCCCTTACATCACACTCCTGCTGACCAAGTGAGTCCTCCTCTCCCTTACATCACACTCCTGCTGGCCCACAGTCCAGCACAACTCCTCAAATCATCACTGATGATGACCACGTCACCAGATATTAGGGTTGCCATGACAACCTTTTAAGAAAAGATATCACATGACTTCACGGTAGCAAGAAAAGGTGAAGAAGAACACAAAACTGCTTTTTCTGTGTTTGCTCATGAGCTGGAGACAAAAGCTGCTAGTATGTGGGACCTTACTCACACCGGACTTAAGTGGCACTTAACCACTTAAGTCCGCTACATACCAGGGGCCGTACTTATCAAGCGTCTTAGAGTGCCATTTTACACTTAAGTCCTGAGAATTTGCGAAATTTAGTCCTACTCTCAAACTTAAATTTTTGTCACAGATTTAATACTTTTCAATTCCTTGTTGATTTCTGCATGTGTCTGCAGTGGGCTAGTATATATAGAGCCACCCACACCAGTTTCAAATTAGTTGCCTAATTAATGAATTGGAAAGAAAATGTTATGAGAGTAGCGTATGTGTGTGTGTGGCCCTTTAATAGGTGACAGCATGTGAGGTGAGTGACGTCAGTGAGTGTGTGGGCGAGAGAAGAGAAGAGAGGGAGCGGTAGCGTTAGTGCCGGCGGGGACTAGTTTGTTTTGTATTATTTTGTAGTTTATTGTCAAAATATACACTCCCATTGTCCACTTAAATCAGGGGTCTCAAACACGCGGCCCGCGGGCCAATTGTGGCCCGGGAGACGTTATTTTGCGGCCCCCACCTTAATATGAAAGTTTAATGTTAGTGCGGCCCGCGAGTTTTAAATGAATGGCGCTTGACAGCGTTGTGTGCGGAGCTGAAGAAATCTACCAATCACGTTGTGGTATGAGGCTCTCGACAATATCGAGGGCGTGCCGTGATGGCACTGTCATCAGTGTCCTCTAGAATCTGTCACCGCATCATCTTTTTCTCCATACTAACAGCGTGCCAGCCCAGACACATGTTGTATGAGGCTTCTAGAGACACACGCAGGTTATTGCAAGACATACTTCAGGAACAGCCATACATTTCACACTGAGGGTGGTCATATTTTATTTTATTTATATTTTAACACTGTTACAAATATGCGCCACACTGTGAACCCACACCAAACAAGAATGACAAACACATTTCGGGAGAACATCCGCACCTAAACACAACATAAACACAACAGAACAAATACCCAGAATCCTTTGCAGCCCTAACTCTTCCGGGCTACAAAAACACCCCCGCTACCCCTAACCCCGCCCAACTCAACCCCCCCCATCTCCCGAATTCGGAGGTCTCAAGGTTGGCAAGTATGCATTGATGTCACTTGCGTAATGCAAGCAGAGAAACATTTTGCCGCTTTTCTATGACACACGCTCTTCCTTCCTCCCTCCCTGCCTCCCTCCCTCGCCCGCCTGCTCGCTCCCGCCCCCGTTGTAAACAGTCCGGGCGGGGAAGACGAGCACTCCGCCGAAGGAGCGAGCGACAATACAAAAGTGTGGTGCACTGGACCCCAGCGCTGATACAGACGTGGTGATGTTAACCCGTTCGGGGCTAATTGTGCTACCGTAACTGTAATCTCCACCCCCCACCCTCCTCCCGTTGGCTCCAGACAGAGACGATTTTTGATGCAATATTTCTTTCACAGGGGCACCCCGACGTGTCTTATTTCATTTCATTTCATTTTTATTTATCTCCTTCATTGATGTGCATCTTTGATCGATAGACAATTATACCTCAATTTTTAAATTATACATTTACACACCAATGCCTGAGAAGGAGCAGGATGAAGAAAAATCTTATATTTTTCTGCCCCCTTCAACATAGTACGTAGTCTTACTTAATGATATCATATAAACAAACAATTACATCCAAATATAACGAAAACAAACAAAAAAACACAAGAAGTGCAAAACTTCATGATGTACAAAAAGAACAAAAAAAACAAAATAAGTAGTATACACCTCACAGGATGATACAAAACAAATACAAAACTAGGCAAAAAATAAGTAAAATAATAAATATAAAGCAAAATGTAAACAGTTATGGCTGTCCATATGATCTCATTGTTCTGTCCTTATATATTTTTTCAATTGGAATATATTTTTACAATCTTTTATCTCTTGTAAAGAGAATTCCATAGTTTAACCCCCACCACTGATATACACATTTGTTTTAAAGTTGTCCTTGAATACTGATGTTTGAAATGACCTTTTCTTCTATGCTCTTCATTCTCAGAAGTGATGACAAACATTTTTTGTAAATTTGCTGGTAATGTTTTACTTTTAGCCTTAAACATGACACATAATGTCTGTAACTTTACTAGCTCCTGTAGTTTCAATAAACCCGAATTAATAAATAATATGTTAGTGTGTTTTAAGTAATCTACTTTATGAATAATCCTTATAGCTCTTTTCTGTAGTTGATACAGAGAAAGTTGCGTTGCACAAGGAATACAATTTGAAACGTCATTATACAACTAGACATGCTGAGGAGTATGCAAAATACTAGGGGAGTGAACCGGGTTGCAAATTTTAAAACCAGTCTACTGAGGCAACAAGATTTCGTCAAGAATTGAAATGACCTTTTCTTCTATGCTCTTCATTCTCAGAAGTGATGACAAACATTTTTTGTAAATTTGCTGGTAATGTTTTACTTTTAGCCTTAAACATGACACATAATGTCTGTAACTTTACTAGCTCCTGTAGTTTCAATAAACCAGAATTAATAAATAATATGTTAGTGTGTTTTAAGTAATCTACTTTATGAATAATCCTTATAGCTCTTTTCTGTAGTTGATACAGAGAAAGTTGCGTTGCACAAGGAATACAATTTGAAACGTCATTATACAACTAGACATGCTGAGGAGTATGCAAAATACTAGGGGAGTGAACCGGGTTGCAAATTTTAAAACCAGTCTACTGAGGCAACAAGATTTCGTCAAGAAAGCAAGCGAAAAGAGCGATGCAGCTGTCAAAGCTAGCTACATGGTGAGTGAGATGGTTGCTAGGGCGGGAAAGCCATTCAAAGGAGGTGAATTCATTAAAAAGTGCATGTTAGATTTTTTTTAAGAAATCTTTTCTTGCGGCCCAGCCTCACCCAGTTTCTGCATCCAGTGGCCCCCAGGTAAATTGAGTTTGAGACCCCTGACTTAAATATTTCCAAGATATTTCTTTATTCTTAGACAAGGGATTCCCTTCCGTGATTGGTCATTTCTATGGACACAGAAATGACGTCACCTAAAATTGCGTTTACGGCACATAGTAATGTCGTAATTCAGCTCTGAGTGTGACACTTAAGATTCAGTCCTACACTTCGCTGAAAGTGTGAGTAAGACGCTTGATTACTAACTTTTAAGTGCAGCTTTCAGCGAAGAATTTATTTACTCTTAAGTCAACTCTTAGCAGACTTCTTAGGAGTAATTCTAAGAAGCTTGATAAGTACGGCCCCTGGGGTCGTATTTATCAAGCTTCTTAGAGTGCCATCTTTCACTTAAGTCCTGAGAATTTGCGAAATTTAGTCCTACTCTCAAACTTAAGAATAAAAGCTTTTTATCAACGTTCTTAAGTCTAAGAATCACTCCTACTCTCCACGATATTTAAGAGACCTTCAGAGGTGTCTTAAGTGGCTAGGAGTTGCCAGCAGGGGATGGCACTGAGGCGAGAGAGACGTGCGCCAACGTTCATCTTTGTTTGATGACGAGCTGCTGATTAAACGGTATCGTTTAGACAGAGCGGGTATTATTTTTGTCACAGATTAAATAATTTTCGATTCCATGTTGATTTCTGCATGTGGCTGCAGTGGGCTAGTATATATAGAGCCACCCACACCAGTTTCAAATTAGTTGCCTAATTAATGAATTGGAAAGAAAATGTTATGAGAGTAGCGTATGTGTGTGTGTGGCCCTTTAATAGGTGACAGCATGTGAGGTGAGTGACGTCAGTGAGTGTGTGGGCGAGAGAAGAGAGGGAGCGGTATGATGGCATAGTTTAATAAGACTATTTGTGTCAGCGACTGTCATGACCTTGTCCTCTCGTTTGCATAATTGGCCGTGACGCATGTGCATGGATAAGGATGAGTCAGTCAAAGAGTGAGTAATTAAATCAACACAAATATGTTTTGAACGACTCTTTTTGTCATTTTTTATGAGTGATTTATATGGGGGAGGAGCCTAGAGTAGCACGTGCCTTTATGTCAGTCCACCCAAAAAATACAAATAACACTTTTTTTTGTATTATTATTTGAAAAAATTAAAATTATTATTATCATTTTTTTAACACTGTTAGAAAGCTCACAATGTTTACATGTTGTTGTCTTTTTTTGTCACCGATCATGTTCTTTGTCAAGCATCAGATTGGTGCTCCTTGACTAGTTTCTCCAACATAGCTTAGCAAATCCACCAAGTGCAAGACAACAAACTTCTTCAACTTGAACTTCCCATCTTTACCACTCCAAACTTCTAAACCGTTTGAGTCTCCTGGAGAGTCTGGACTAGATTTGTTTCCTGCTACATCTGCTTATTCTCTGGCAGACCAGCGGATGAGTTGTGTTAACAAGCACAGGTAATGCAACAATGTTTATGACCTGCTGGGGCACTGCCCCGTGTGCCCCAAATACAACATATTTTTGTGGCGGTCTGATACGGGTAATGATGGAAAACATCATACTTACTCTACACTAAAATGATGATGAGGTAAGTTTGTTTATTAGAAAATAACTACGTTAATGCAACTGTTTTTGACCTGCTGGGGCTCTGCCCCGTGTGCCCCAAATACAACATCTATTTGTGTCGGCTTGTTACAGATAAATGATGGCCAACCCTGGACTTACTGTACACTAAAAGGGTGATGAGTTAACTTTGTTAAATAGAAAATAACTTTACATTAATGCAACAGTGTTTTATGACCTGCTGGGGCACTGCCCCGTGTGCCCCAAATACAACATATATTTGTGGCGGTCTGATACGGGTAATGATGGGGAACATCATACTTACTCTACACTAAAAGGATGATGAGTTAAGTTTGTTTATTAGAAAATAACTACGTTAATGCAACTGTTTTTGACCTGCTGGGGCACTGCCCCGTGTGCCCCAAATGCAACATCTATTTGTGTCGGCTTGTTACAGATAAATGATGGCAAACACTGGACTTACTGTACACTAAAAGGATGATGAGTTAACTTTGTTAAATAGAAAATAACTTTACATTAATGCAACTGTTTTATGACCTGCTGGGGCACTGCCCCGTGTGCCCGAAATACAACATTTATTTGTGGCGGTCTGATACGGGTAATGATGGGAAACATCATACTTACTGTACACTAAAAGGATGATGAGTTAAAGGCCTACTGAAATGAATTTTTTTTATTTAAACGGGGATAGCAGATCTATTCTATGTGTCATACTTGATCATTTCGCGATATTGCCATATTTTTGCTGAAAGGATTTAGTATAGAACAACGACGATAAAGATTGCAACTTTTGGTATCTGATAAAAAAAAGGCTTGCACCTACCGGAAGTAGCGTGACGTAGTCAGTTGAACATATACGCAAAGTTCCCTATTGTTTACAATGATGGCCGCATGAAGTGAGAGAGATTCGGACCGAGAAAGCGACAATTTCCCCATTAATTTGAGCGAGGATGAAAGATTTGTGGATGAGTAAAGTGCAAGTGAAGGACTAGTGGGGAGTTGAAGCTATTCAGATAGGGAAGATGCTGTGAGAGCCGGGGGTGACCTGATATTCAGCTGGGAATGACTACAACAGTAAATAAACACAAGACATATATATACTCTATTAGCCACAACACAACCAGGCTTATATTTAATATGCCACAAATTAATCCTGCATAAAAACACCTGCGTGTTTGTTATGCTAGCTCCTAGCTCCTCTGCTAGCTCCTAGCTCCATAGAACACGCCAATACAATTCAAACACCTGATCAACACACACAATCACTCAGCCCAAAAGACAGTTTACCTAACCCAAGGTTCATAAAGCTTATATATTTTTAAAAAGTTACGTACGTGACGCGCACATACGGTCAAGTTATCGAATGTTTAGCAGCCAAGGCTGCATACTCACGGTACCTGATATTCAGCTGGGAATGACTACAACAGTAAATAAACACAAGACATATATATACTCTATTAGCCACAACACAACCAGGCTTATATTTAATATGCCACAAATTAATCCTGCATAATAACACCTGCGTGTTTGTTATGCTAGCTCCTAGCTCCTCTGCTAGCTCCTAGCTCCATAGAACACGCCAATACAATTCAAACACCTGATCAACACACACAATCACTCAGCCCAAAAGACCGTTCACCTAACCCAAGGTTCATAAAGCTTATATATTTTTAAAAAGTTACGTACGTGACGCGCACTTACGGTACGGTACGTGTTATGCTAGCTCCTAGCTCCTCTGCTAGCTCCTAGCTCCATAGAACACGCCAATACAATTCAAACACATGATCAACACACACAATCACTCAGCCCAAAAGACCGTTCACCTAACCCAAGGTTCATAAAGCTTATATATTTTAAAAAAGTTACGTACATACGCAAAAAAAAGCCAAAGCTGCATACTCACAGTAGCACGTCTGCGTCTTTGTCATCCAAATCAAAGTAATCCTGGTAAGAGTCTGTGTTGTCCCAGTTCTCTACAGGCGTCTGTGTATCCAAATCAAAAGTCCTCCTGGTTAGAGTCTCTGTTATCCGAGTTCTTCCATCTTGACTGCATCTTTCGGGAATGTAAACAAAGAAGCGCCGGCTGTGTACTGTTGTGGCTGACTACGTTCGAAAAATACGTCCATTTCGCACCGACAACTTTCTTCTTTGCTTGCTTGGCTTCCTTCTCCATAATGCAATGAACATGATTGAAACAGATTCACGAACACAGATGTCCAGAATACTGTGGAATTATGAAATGAAAAGAGAGCTTTTTCGTATCGGCTTCAATGTGGAAGGCATACCCGTGTTCGCCGGGCTACGTCACGCGCATACGTCATCCGCAGAGGCGTTTCGAACCGGAAGTTTAGCGGCAAATTTAAAATGTCACTTTATAAGTTAACCCGGCCGTATTGGCATGTGTTATAATGTTAAGATTTCATCATTGATATATAAACTATCAGACTGCGTGGTCGGTAGTAGTGGGTTTCAGTAGGCCTTTAAGTTTGTTTATTAGAAAATAACTACGTTAATGCAACTGTTTTTGACCTGCTGGGGCACTGCCCCGTGTGCCCCAAATACAAAATATTTGTGGCGGTCTGATACGGGTAATAATGGGGAACATCATACTTACTCTACACTAAAAGGATGATGAGTTAAGTTTGTTTATTAGAAAATAACTACGTTAATGCAACTGTTTTTGGCCTGCTGGGGCACTGCCCCGTGTGCCCCAAATACAACATATATTTGTGGCGGTCTGATACGGGTAATGATGGGGAACATCATACTTACTGTACACTAAAAGGGTGATGAGTTAACTTTGTTAAATAGAAAATAACTTTACATTAATGCAACAGTGTTTTATGACCTGCTGGGGCACTGCCCCGTGTGCCCCAAATACAACATATATTTGTGGCGGTCTGATACGGGTAATGATGGGGAACATCATACTTACTCTACACTAAAAGGATGATGAGTTAAGTTTGTTTATTAGAAAATAACTACGTTAATGCAACTGTTTTTGACCTGCTGGGGCACTGCCCCGTGTGCCCCAAATGCAACATCTACTTGTGTCGGCTTGTTACAGATAAATGATGGCAAACACTGGACTTACTGTACACTAAAAGGATGATGAGTTAACTTTGTTAAATAGAAAATAACTTTACATTAATGCAACTGTTTTATGACCTGCTGGGGCACTGCCCCGTGTGCCCGAAATACAACATTTATTTGTGGCGGTCTGATACGGGTAATGATGGGAAACATCATACTTACTGTACACTAAAAGGATGATGAGTTAAGTTTGTTTATTAGAAAATAACTACGTTAATGCAACTGTTTTTGACCTGCTGGGGCACTGCCCCGTGTGCCCCAAATACAAAATATTTGTGGCGGTCTGATACGGGTAATAATGGGGAACATCATACTTACTCTACACTAAAAGGATGATGAGTTAAGTTTGTTTATTAGAAAATAACTACGTTAATGCAACTGTTTTTGGCCTGCTGGGGCACTGCCCCGTGTGCCCCAAATACAACATATATTTGTGGCGGTCTGATACGGGTAATGATGGGGAACATCATACTTACTGTACACTAAAAGGGTGATGAGTTAACTTTGTTAAATAGAAAATAACTTTACATTAATGCAACAGTGTTTTATGACCTGCTGGGGCACTGCCCCGTGTGCCCCAAATACAACATATATTTGTGGCGGTCTGATACGGGTAATGATGGGGAACATCATACTTACTCTACACTAAAAGGATGATGAGTTAAGTTTGTTTATTAGAAAATAACTACGTTAATGCAACTGTTTTTGACCTGCTGGGGCACTGCCCCGTGTGCCCCAAATACAACATATATTTGTGGCGGTCTGATACGGGTAATGATGGGGAACATCATACTTACTCTACACTAAAAGGATGATGAGTTAAGTTTGTTTATTAGAAAATAACTACGTTAATGCAACTGTTTTTGACCTGCTGGGGCACTGCCCCGTGTGCCCCAAATACGACATCTATTTGTGGTGGATTGATACTGGTAATGATGGGGAACATCATACTTACTCTACACTAAAAGGATGATGAGTTAAGTTTGTTTATTAGAAAATAACTTTACGTTAATGCAACTGTTTTTGACCTGCTGGGGCACTGCCCCGTGTGCCCCAAATACAACATATATTTGTGGCGGTCTGATACGGGTAATGATGGGGAACATCATACTTACTCTACACTAAAAGGATGATGAGTTAAGTTTGTTTATTAGAAAATAACTACGTTAATGCAACTGTTTTTGACCTGCTGGGGCACTGCCCCGTGTGCCCCAAATACAACATATTTGTGGCGGTCTGATACGGGTAATGATGGGGAATATCATACTTACTCTACACTAAAAGGATGATGAGTTAAGTTTGTTTATTAGAAAATAACTACGTTAATGCAACTGTTTTTGACCTGCTGGGGCACTGCCCCGTGTGCCCCAAATACGACATCTATTTGTGGTGGATTGATACAGATAAATGATGGCAAACACTGGACTTACTCTACACTAAAGGGAAGATGAGTTAAGTTTGTTAAATAGAAAATAACTTTACATTACTACAACAGTGTTTATGACCTGCTGGGGCACTGCCCCATGTGCCCCAAATACAACATTTATTTGTGGTGGACTGATACGGCTAATGATGGGAAACACTGGACTTACTGCACCCTAAAAGGAAGATGAGTAAAGTTTGTTTTTTAGAAAATAACTTGACATGAATGTTTATGACCTGCTGGGGCACTGCCCCGTGTGCCCCAAACACAACATCTATTTGTGGTGGTCTGATACAGGTAAATGATGGGAAACACTGGACTTACTGTACCCTAAAAGGAAGATGAGTAAAGTTTGTTTTTTAGAAAATAACTTGACATGAATGTTTATGACCTGCTGGGGCACTGCCCCGTGTGCCCCAAACACAACGCTGTACATACTTGAAATCAGTCGGAAGACTCCGATACAAAGTGAGTTGAGGAGTACAAAGTGTGCTACATGAGTCATGGCCAACAACGCAGCCTCAACTGCACGTGGAGGAGACAAAACGAGCACACCTGAGAGGGGGAGGAGCCTAAGGAGACCTGTTGGAGCAGTTTGTCAGCATGCGACGTTGTCAGCGCCTCACGTACTTGCTTGGCCGTGTCACTTTATTAGGGACACTCCATGCATGTGTTGAAATACAAGGTGATCTTCAGCAATAAACATGTTGATTGACAGCTGTCAATTCCAGTTGAGCAGGATGACTTTATTTACAATTTAGCTGTTTAAGCTGCGGCTAGTAAACAAATCCATTCCTGTCTGATTGGCCATTTTTACATTTTTAAGACTGCATTTGAGAAATTATTTCACTCTACAGGCAACAGTGAAGGGCGTTCAAGGTTGTTTTTTACACTGAATAAGTAACTGAATTTTTTGCATTTGAATTTGTTTGTTTTTTACATCTGATTATGCTGAGAGTTTCATAGAAAACTAATTTGTTAGCAAAATGGGTGTTTAAAAATGCAGTGTATTAAAAATCAGTGTAAAGAAATTCACTTACATTCATTTTTTTTAACGCTGAATTCTTATACTCTGATTTTTAAAACACTGAGTCTTTATACATTGTTTTATTTTTTACACTGAGTTTTTTTTACACTGAATTTTTTTACACAATTTTTTTTATTCACTGATTTTTTTACACTGATTTTTTTATACACTGAAATTTAAAACACTGACTTTTTTTTACACCGTTTTTACACTGATTTTTATGCACAGAATTTTTACACACTGATTTTTAAGTTTTTTTACACTAATTTTTTAGACTATATTTTTGTTCACTGATTTTT